>NW_007579661.1:0-71956 GCF_000690725.1 Stegastes partitus | reverse complement strand
TGAGTCACTTTGTACCCTGAAAGTAAACACAGATGTTTTCACACTTGAAGCATTATGAACAATTCTTTAGTAAGATGATAACATGAAGATTTTGACATATTTTCGAAGCATTTCTCGAGCAATCTTGAACTTTTTACCTCAGTTATAATTTAGTGCACGAAAATCAGATGTTAGCCTGCATCTGTTCACCAAACAGAAGATAATTATTTAGAGGTCTTACCTTCTTCAGCGAGATGGACGAAGCCTGTTGGAGCACAGCAGGACATCGTCTTATATACAGTTCTGAGCAGCACACCTGATGGTATCACAGCTTTGTCCGGCCCATGCGTTCCACGGCTGTCCCCACTCTCATTTGAATGATACTTTTTCTTTCTTTTTTAATCTCTACACCTATTACGAACTAATAATGACCAAATAGAATTTTCTTGCATCGCCAGTCTGTCCCAGTAACAGAACTGTAAGAATCAACTGATCCAAGAACTAATTAGAGAACCTTTAAGAACGCTGGAGCAACTCAAGTTTTGCCAACTCAAAACTTGTGTAATTGTAGTAATTAGTAACAATGCTTTAAAAAAAAAAATAAATAAATAAATAATGAGTAATCAACTTAAAAACTTGCATTTATGCTACCAGTGTTTAAGCAAGTGGTAACTGACAATACCTTTGATTGCAGTGGAGCTTCTTTCCCCAGCTTAAAGTAGTTTGTTAGCTGAACATAATTTCATAAGAAGTTGTCAAAATTCAGAAAGAATGATGCAAACTGTTGCATTAATTAGTTGTGTAGCTCTGCATTCTTAACCCTCATGCGCCCATGAGGACATTTTTGTCCTTAAGGCTTTTTTTAAATTGACCTTTAGAATTAAATTAAGCATGTTTTCCTCAAGGGCTGCAAGGTAGCTCAGTGGTCAGCACCGTACTGAGACGATGCACTAGTTTCAAGTCACGTCATGTAGTTGTAAGATACGTGTGTGTTTTTAAATGACATCATTTTTCTGGTTTCAAAAAATGTTTTGGCAAATGATTTTCTTTTTTGTTCTGTTGGCAGGTCATTTTGCTTATTTTAAGTTTCAAGGTTTTTTATTGGTCACAAACATAGTTATACATGATATAACGCGCAATGAAATGCGTTGGTAAAAAGTGATATATTTTCTTGTTTTGATAGCTGAATTCTGCATTGTGGTGTTTGCTCAGTAAATGTAGTCCAATCAGTAGATTTCAGTGAGCATTATTTTAATCTACAAGGAGAGACCTGCAGACATGAGACTGTAGCATTTCACTGACTTCATTCTGCCAACAAAACAACAGTAATACCCCTTAATTGGCTTTCGTGAGTTAGAAGCTTAGGCCTGCTATCATTACAATAAAGAGGATGGTGTTATAAAGTCCACAGTGCAGCTTGACTCCAACCAGAATATCTCAAGTTTAATCTCCAAACATCCTACCAGCTTCAACGTACTCTGCTTTGCTTAACACAGATGTCGATTTCAAACGTTATTATGAATGATGCAATAAATGATACAAATTCTCTTCACTGGAAACGGACAAAGATAATCATGTTGCAGAAGTCACTCGTGCACAGCAGTCAAATTCAGAGCTCATTTGAATATGTGTATTGATGAACCACTCAGATAACGTTTCAGTTAAACTTCCCCTTTTATGGTATTCAAACAATAGCTTTAGAGGACATTGCCAACAGCACCTGTCCTTTTAAGGTTTTGTTTGATGTCCTGAAATGATCTTTTATGATAAAGTGAAACTTGGCACAGTTATGTATTAATTTGTTTTGTGCGCAAGACGTGACAATGTTTTGAAAAAAGAGAAAAGTGAAATAACTTTGTAGGTCTTGTGCTCTCTAATCTAAGTGGAGCACTCCTTCTGCACTGACCCATCACAGCCATTTATCTTATGATCTAACAGGCCATGACGTGTCTGTGTTGTGTGATGATTTCAGTTCTGTTCTGCACAGTGACACACAAAGACTTGTTCTTTGTGAGGAAGCATCACATCGTTTAGGGATTTTAAAGCATTTTTTGCTGTATAATTGTGCATGATACCTGCAAGGTGACTCGGTGGTTAGCATTGTTGCCTCGCAGCAAGAAGGTCGTCAGTTCACATCCCAGTGAGGACACCCGGGATCTTTCTGCGTGGAGTCTCCATGTTCTCCCTGTGCAGCGTGGGTTCTCTCCGGGTTCTCCAGCTTCCTCCCACAGTCCAAAAAGAAAATTGGTGATTCTAAATTGTGCGTAGGTGTGAATGTGAGTGTGCTTGGTTGTCTGTCTCTAAGTGTAGCCCTGTGATAGACTGGTTACTTGTCCAGGTGAACCTGCCTTCACCCTGAGTCAGCTGGGATAGACTCCAGCTCCCCCACGACCCTAATGAGGATTAAGCGTTGTATAGATAATGGATGGATGTCTTTGTTTTAAGGACAGTTCACAAGTTAAATCCCATTCTGTGTGCATCATTTAAAAAATATATAGTTCTGGAATATTGCAGCTGTGGTCAGTTTTGCAGTATCCTAGCATAGCAGCATCCTGAATGATCTGTGACAAAGAAAAAGAAAAAAAAAGACACAGTCCATCTGGTTTATTACCAAGTTGTGTGTTGTGCACTAAATACTACATCCAACAGATCTGTCACTACATTAAACCTACTGACATATAAAGTGAATGCTTATATTGTTCCAATACAACTTCAGTACCCAGTTTCAAAGTACATTTTTACACCTTCAGGCTTACCCTGATAAGCACAATAAAAGATAAGGGAATTTAAATTCTTTTACTTGGAAATACCTCCAGATAGGGATGTCATAAAGGTCAGCAGAGACATTTACATTGTTCTGTCTACTGATACACGAGAGAGAGTGATACAGCAGTCAAATTAGGAGGCTACTTCAGTAAGCGTGTGAACAGATAAAGTTTTAACTCAATCTCCCTTCTTGTAGTAGTCAAATGAGATCAGTGCAGGACACGCTGCAGACACAGGGCTTTGAAACTTTCAAGCCCTCACTTGTTCTGCTATCTAATCTTCTCTAAATGATGTGAAGTGAATTCTCGTAGTTTAATCGTAGCAACTGGACATGCTTAAGTTTCTTAAAGACGTTTCACCTCTCATCCAAGAGGCTTCATCAGTTCTGACTGACTAGTTGGGAGAATATAAGTATCTGGAATTTCCACTTGAGACACTCAAGTGTTACTGGGTCCTTAAGGAACTAGTCAGTCAGAAGTGATGAAGCCTCTTGGATGAGGGGTGAAACGTCTTCAAGGAGGTCAAGCAAGTCCAGTTGCTATGATTGAACTATGAGTATGATCATGACCTGGATGACTGAGAATCTTCACAGACATGATGTGAACTAAAATAAAGTTCCCATAATTTACAAGAATTTTACCTTTTTGTGAAAATATGCTTCATTTATTTGACTTGAGGGACAATTCCTTGGAAAAACAACAACTAAACATTAAAGGGTATTTGCAGATGTAAATAAATGCACCCCAGCCCAGTGTAGAGTTTGTAGTTGTATCTTTAAAACCATGGCCAGCAATCTGGGGACCTCCACCAAGATGCATTTGAGGGAGCTGGGACATAAAAAACACAAATGTGTGATTCACAAAATTAGGTTTGATATTTCAGACTTGCCTCTGATTTTTGCTTTTTTCTTCTTCTTCTAGTTCCAGGATTGTTTTACCTTTTATCAACAGACCTCCAAAAATATTTGGTTGATATGAACATATACAATCTATGAAGAAGGAATTCAAATAAGCAAAGCTTTGGTGAAAAAAAGGGTTTGAACTAATGCTTTAAATACCTGGTTTGGAATGAAACACACAAGAGTAAAGATGAGGTCACAAGATGGAGGGAGCTTGAAACAAACTGACTTGTGTTTAAACAACTTATTTTACTATTCTTCGTTTCCATGTTCAAGTGACACAGGAGTTTTTGCAGCTGAAAAATAAATGGATTAAACTGCCTTCACTCCAGATCCAAAATGTCTTGCATCTGTGTTTGTGTGCTGCATTGTGTCACGTCCCTGTAGGGGCATTAGCTATTCTTACTTTCACTACAATGAACTTTCTCTCAAGAAGCGCTCTCTTATCTACTTTAGAATTCACCAACACGTCTTCCTATCACACTTTCATGCACACTTTCCTACAGATATCTGCATGTTCTGTTCAATCCTTATCGGTTTACAAGGACACACATGTAAGAAAGGAAAGGAGGAGGATAGCTCAGTGAGTGGCACAAATGAAGCAGCATGCACCGCTATCAGCAGGCTGAGCTGAAACTCATCAGCTTTCATTCTCATGTATGCTTCCATCACCTCAGACATAATAATGATTTTAAAAGGTGCTCAGTTCAGGCTGATGGTTGGGAGCTTCTCCCTCCACACTGAGGGCGGGGCCAGTGACGTCAGAGGCAGAGAACCAACTGAGTACACGTGACAAAGATTGTCTATTGAAGAGATGAGCAGCACGAGGAGGCTCACACTTGAGTTTGCGCTTTATCTCTTGCAGTTTGGTCTCATTTGACATTCTTGTACCAGTGGGAATTCCCAAACACATAACTCTTGGTAATTTAACAGTGCTGTATTTGAGGTTTAACGTAAAATATAAACCAAAGATTTCCAAATAAATTTGTCACATCAGCTCAATGTACAACAAATGCTATCAGTCATTTCCATATCAGTTATTTTTCTTTTCTTTTTTCAAAATCTATTTGTTTTGCATTGAAAACTTCGACACAAAGAGAAAGCACAGTCTCTTTGTGATCTGAAGCAATCCAGCAAATAAAAAAAAAAAAAGAATAAATGATTAATTTATACAACAAAAGCTTTTAGATGAATAAAATTTGGGAAATTATAATATGATATAAATAAACATCTTAGGTGGGAAGCCATATCTATGATTCAATATCAATAATTTAATTATTGACCCCGTAAAATGGGAAAAGAACAAAGTTTTCAAACAAAGGTGGTATTGGGGACACAGAGAAGGGTACGTAATGGATTTATCAGACATAAAGTCATCAGAAATAAAGTTTTTGGTGGACCTAATACTGATTTTTGAAGTCTCTAACATCAGAATAATGTGACATGTGGCAAATATGGTTTCAGTTCCAGTTTTGTGGTATTTTGATCAGGCCAAAAACTACCACAAAAACTACAAGGGCCTTAAAAATCAGTGATGTGTTGACCAAATAGGTAGTTTTAGTCGAAAATATGGATACTTTCATATATTTTCACTTACAGGAATTTTTTTGGGCCTCAAAAACACAATCCTTTGAAACTGTTGTACTTTTTTTCATTTTCAAGGGGACGATTATCAAACCCGTGGCCGTAGCCGGAGCCGTACAATCATTTAGATCTAGTGGAAACAACTCTGTCTGTGTCCTGACCAAATTTCATGGCTATATTAATATAATTAATAATATTAGATTGTCAAAATTTTCTCAAAAAATTCAGCTTGGTTTTTGATCTGAAACAACAAATTAAGCAAACTCTGAGAAAACTCTGAGATGGTGGAGAAACAGAGCAATCAGAAATGACACACACTGACTCATGATGAATTTTGATTTTAAATTTGATGTATGAACAGAAGTGTTTTGGTTGGAAAACTGTAATAAAACCAGGGGTCTAACGAAGTAGAGAAAAAATCCTGAAGCAGAAGTCATAGATACAGTGTGCTTGTGGATTTCTGATGTTTTTTTTTTTTATTGTCAAGTTGCTTTAATCTCTGTGTACAGCACTTTGACTGAAAGCTCTTTAGAAATAAATGTACTATTGTATTATTATTATTATTATTATTATTATTATTATTATTATTAATAATAATAATAATATTATTATTACATTTTCACGTGGACAGCTCAGATAGTTTTAGCTAGTATTAACTGTAAAAGTGCTCCGGCATTAGTGGTAACCAGGTCAGTTTAGTTTTAATAAACATATAAAAAGATGTGAGATTAGCATACGTGACAACTTTGCTAGCTTAAGCGCTGTTGCTAGGCAACGTACAAAACTAGGACCACTTGTTCCTGTTTTTATATTTTTTTGTTTTTGTTTTTTCTCAGTGTGACTGGTCCTGTTCTTCATAGACGATCTTCGGCCGCGTGTTCGCACCAGTCGGAAGGCGGCTGCAGACAGGAGGAAGGACGGGACTCTCCGGGCGGCGGGCTGGTCGGAGGCGAAGCGGCGGACCGTCATGGACAGGACGGCTGTGGTGAAGGTCGGGGCCGCGGCCAGCGCCAGCGTCTGCGCTCTGTTCGGCGGCGTGGTTCTGGCCCAGTACATTGTCGCCAAGAAGAAGCGAGCGGGCAAGAAAACCAGAATCATAGAAATGGTGAGTAAAACCCACGGAGCAGACACTCGAGTTGCGTCAAGATGGCAAAAGGCAGATAAGAAACAGGGAGTGGAGACACGGGAGCTTCAAAATAAGGTTTCACACGGTTTGACACTGTTGGAGCAACCGTCCTCTCTTTTTTCTTCAATCCAAACTTTATATAAATTAGTAGTGATAATCTAGGGCTTGAAGGCCTTTTGGGAATTTGATTGTTCGTAATATAAACTCTCTGTGAATTTACATCGGATGTTTGTACGTTTTACAAAATCGTGTCCGTTAGTCAATATTTGGGTTGTTTAAGATTACATACGTGAAGAGGTAAGCCGTTAAATACATTGCTTGTGTTTACTTTTGTAATTTGCCTACTTCGACGCCCACAGGATATTGGGAGCACATGTTCACAATTAGTTCGAAAAACACGACCGGAAATCAGGCGCCATATTCCGGGTAACTTTACTGTAGTGGGGCCTCCACGACACTCTGCGCATGCGCCTACGCTCCCCCAAAACAGCAGCTGCTTTTAGAGGTCACCAGCCCAGCATTTCTCCAAAAGAAAGAGCAGCAGTTTTCAGTTTGACAACAGGGTGCTGTGACAGCTGACCCTGTGATGCTCCCTACCGCTCTCTGACCGTGCTGGAAAATGCTCCGTGCTGCTGTTGTCCGTTTTTGAACAGGCAACCTGCAGGTTATGCAAGCTGCAGCAGCACATTTAGTTCTCTCAGTCCAGCTTCCTAACCAGTCCGACAGGAATCAGGATGGCCTGTCGAAGCATTCATATTCCACAATAACCACAGAGGAAAATAATGGGAAGATGTTCAAAAAAATGTTTGTAAGACATATTTTAGTTTTTCATTGCTAGACATTTTGGCCATTTGTATTGAACGAACCATCTTTAGGTTGATATGGAGCAGGTTAGTTTGTTTATATATTCATTTAGAAGCACTTGTATGGAGATTTGGAAATGTATTACATTATCTGTACGGCAGAAGAAATGAAACCATATTTCGGGTTCAGTGTCTTCAGTAAAACAGCAACAAAATTGTCAAATAACTCCAACCGAGGCCAAATTTTTAATTCTTGGCCTTTAAAAATGGGAAAAAACTGCATACATTTTTAAATTAAGGTACTATTGTGGCCCAATAAAATTCCTGTAAGTGCATATATGTGGATGTATCCATATTTCCTACTAAAAATACAGTCTTCTGTTGACATTTCACCAATTTTTGAGGCTTTTAGCATCAATAGAATTTAATGTGTGGCAAATATAGCAAACCAAGGTTCCATTGTTATACTACTTTGACATGCCAAAATGGTGATGTAGACTCATTTGTCACAACAACAGGTGTACATAGAGGTAAAAACGGCTATAAATGTGATGTTTTCACCTTTTTGACAATGTAAACAAAAACTGAAATTGAAGACGCTTCTTAAAGTGCAGTTTATGGGAGAAATGTTTTATTGGATCGCTTTAGATTTCACAGGTGTACTTTGCTGTTAGTGACAGCGTTTTGTATGCCTTATCTAGCTAAACAGACACACTAGACCTCATTTACATTGAGGGATTTTGTCAGATTTAACCATAACTTTTTACATTTTCAGAATTTACGATAGACACAGCTGCCTGTCTTCCACAGCAGCTGGTGCAGCAGGCAGATGGCTTTGGTCTAAATGAACATTTATGGTTTTGTTGCTTGTGATTTCCTCCCATCATTCCATAAATGCCATTTTATTTGTGTTGCCACCAATGTGTTTTTTATTTTTAACCATCTGAAAAAACCAGATCCATAAATTTTTGCATTTCTTTAGTTGCTGTGATATGAAATAATATAGTGTGTTGCAAGTAGCTACGTGATTTAATCCGTAGTTTGTGTTATGAACAATGTCAGCAAAAAAATATAGGGTTTACTCTGGATGGGAAGAGATGGAGAGAAAAGATGGACCCTTTGGTGGGTTCATGAGATTTTGCGGGCGAGGAAACATCTCGGCCAGTACCATCATTTGGGTTCATGAGCTGAAGCTGGTCGGTTGGTCGTTGTGTTAATTATTGGATAAAAAGTGACAGAAGTGCAGCATATAGACCAGAAACAGAAAACCAGGTGCTCAGTTAGGGAGGGTGTGTCGTTATGCTGCTGGTGTTTTTTGCGTAGTGTAAACAGGTGGCGCTCCCACGCCAAACAACTGAAAAAATGCATTGGCCTCAGGAAAAAATACACTTGGGTGGACACGCCCTCTTGGTGTCTCACTTCCCTGGTAAATGTTGGGTTTACAGCTTTGAAGCACTTCGTTCTGTTGTAATGGGTTTGAGGTGACAGTGACCTTTGAGCCTCGACTGTCTTAACACCTGGGTGTTTGCGTGTTTGTTAAATTAAGAACTGAAGCATTCAGTGCCCAGTTTGTAAGATTGGAAGTGTGAAATCTACCAAAGTAACCTGATGAGAAGGGGAGGCCAGAGACTGGAGATGTTACTGTGTTCAGAGACTTGTCAGTGTGTCGGATGAGCAGCTTCAGTCAGATCTTTAGCTGACTTCCATGTGTTGGTGTTATTCCATCTTTAGGGGCTTTCTGCTCAAACATCTCTAAAGTTCTTGAAACTGTAACGTATTTTCTGAGATATTTTAAAAAGAATTGCCCATCGACCCACTTTCAGCACGTTTTTTTTTTAGGCTATGTTTAAATGACAACATCTTAAAGACTCTTAAAAACAAAAGCCTGACTTTCTAACAGTTGATTCTCATCATGCCACTGATTCGAAATCTGTAGCTTTATACAAGTAGATCAAATGGATTCTGTGGGTGAGTTGAAATATGAAAAAGTCTCTGAGCACATTTTGTTCACACATTAACAAAAGATTTGTAGTGCAGATATTAACTAGTGATCATTTATTGACCTGTACATATTTGTACGTCACAATAGTACAAAACAAAACATATAAAATGCTTTTTTTTAATGAAATACTTGGTCATAAAAATGAAAAGATTAAGATATTTTCTTTCACTAGCTCTCCAGTAACCGGTAGCTTTCATTGGTGATTGAGCACTCATAGCTGATTAGAGCTACTTGTCCAGTATTGTAGATCCATCCATCCATTATCTATACTCCGCTTAATCCTCACTAGGGTCGCAGGGGGGGCTGGAGCCTATCTCAGCCGACTTAGGCGAAGGCAGGGGACACCTGGACAGGTAACCAGTCTATTGCAGGGCTAGTGTTGTAGATTCTAAATCAATTATCATGATGAGAAATTACAGTTTTACCTTTTACAGTTCCTGAGATACTGTCATTCTCAATGTGCTAAAACGTGCAGATTGATAACCAATTTATTAAATAGTTCTTGTCTTGGAAATAAATTGATATATCAAGGTAAAATTCTATACATATCTCTATAACAAATTCTGCCAAATGAGTGATGTTCAAGCAGACTTTTTTCTGAAAACGTGATGGTTTGAGATGGAACGACCCGTTTACTACACAAGTCTTGTTCTGTCACTGCTGATGTTCTGCTGCAGTTTCATTATCAGAGCTGTACAATTAAGGAAAGATTTGTTCCAGGTTTTTAGGCTTTCCCTGGTAAATTTAAATACAACTTTACTGAGCCCGTTGAAGTCACTTTCAGGTAGTGCTTCCAGTCGTGCTACTCATCAAATCAGGTTTTGATAGACAAAAACCATGAAGGAGAAGATTAAAAATACACACCCACCAAGTTACAAGCTCTTCTTTGGTGGCTTTGGTGACCTTTTACTCATCCAGTACTTACAAAACTGGATGTAGCTTTTTTTGGGGGGAGGATGTAGTCGCCTCTGTCGCTGCTGTACACAAACCATCTCCAGCTGTGACCTTCACATGGAAACTTGTGACCATCTGCTTTTGATGACGATACTGTGGAAGAGGCGCAAACATCCGCTGTGAATCCCAGGAAACACTAAACTACCGCTCAGTTATGCTTTCATTCTTCTGTCCTGGGACAAAACCTTTTTTTTCACCAATTTTTTGCACCTTTCACAACTTGCTACAACTCCAAAAACGCCGTCTGTACCATTCCAGAAATACTTTGGTATCACAGAACATCAACGTTTTCTTTTCTCCATTGCCGGAAGCCATTGTGGCTTTGGTTCCAAAATGTTTTTTTCTTTTTAGAGGAGGCCTCCTCACGAGTTTCACATTCTCTGGTTAACTGCTGCTGCTTCTGTGTTTGTTTACTCACATTTTCAATCTTTCAGTTCAAGTGTAGCAACACAAACATCCTAATCATGTGTTTATTTAACACGATAGCAAGGAGATGAAATCATTGCTGGGGAAAAAAAACACTTTTATTTTACAGAATACAGTATCCTAAAGCCCAAACACATGAGTGAGGCGCTCCATGCTACACACAGCGTAGACACTTGGACTGAAGCATTTCACACTCCATGTGTTTAATGCTGTGCAGACTGCTGACAGGTTTTGATCGAATGCAGCCTCCTTGAGAACTTTCACTTCTCTGCCTTTATTATTGCACACTCTAAAGTTGTGGATCTCTGTTTTAAAACTAAACCACCTACTATTGTGTGGCGGCTGTGGCTCAGGTGCTAGAGCGGGTTGTTGGCGGTTCGATCCCCCTCCCCTCCACAGTCGAAGTGTCCTTGAGCAAGACACTGAACCGAAGTTGCTCCCAATGGCAGGCAGCACCTTGCATGGCAGCTCTGTCACCATTGGTGTGTGAATGGGTGAATGAGAAACACGTTGTAAAGCACTTTGGATAAAAGCGCTGTGTAAGTGCAGACCATTTAGACCATTTAATAGAACCATTAGTTAGATAGAAGTAGTCAAACATGCTGTATGCAAGTACATTAAAGTCCTTCCAGACCTGTCTTTGTTTACATTGTGTTCTATGCTACATTCATTTGGCAGCCATGTTTGTATAAAGCACCTCATATTTTCCCCCCATATTTTTATATTAGAAGCAGTTTGAGGCGTTTCACTAAATAGACCCTGTGATTCATGGCTGTCTCCAGCAATTATAATATAATATGTTGGTCTTGTTTTCCTTTCCTCCTTTGCATGGATCTGTTTTGTATCAGTGTCCTGAAGCAGTTTTCTATTCAGTTCTTGGTTTGTTGTTAACCTGAGTATTAGATGATAGTTTCAATCATGTAGGTGTTGAGGCGCGATAAGTGACTAAACAGAGAATTTATTTTTGGTTTTCATCTGATGCTGCAAGTGGCTCGGTGATTAGCACCGCTGCCTCGCAGCTAGAAGGTCGCCGGTTCGCGTCCTGGTGGACACCTGGGATCTTTCTGCGTGGAGTCTCCATGTTCTCCCCGTGCAGCGTGGGTTCTCTCCGGGTTCTCCGGCTTCCTCCCACAAGGTCCAAAAACATGCTGAGGTTAATTGGTGATTCTAAATTGTCCGTAGGTGTGAATGTGAGTGTGCTTGGTTGTCTGTCTCTAAGTGTAGCCCTGTGATAGACTGGTGACCTGTCCAGGTGAACCTGCCTTCACCCTGAGTCAGCTGGGATAGACTCCAGCCCCCCATGACCCTAGTGAGGATTAAGCGGTGTATAGATAATGGATGGATGGATCTGATGCTGCAACTTGAAATTATTCACAATGACTGAGTAAAATCTTCAAACATCTATTGATCTTTGAAGCTTCTCTGTTGTAGAAGTTCTTACGGGTTAATACAGCCGTGTAGTCCGTAATTATGACTGGATTATTGCTCGACAAATGTGATGTCAGAGAAATGTGTTGGTCTTCCTGGATCCAGGGTTGGATCGGTCACTGCAGCTTCACATTGTCTGGAGATACAGTATTAACTTGTAACAGAGCACAAACGAGGCTGGAGCACAGAGCCTAATTTACAGCCTTTTATGTGCAAACGGACTGCTGTGCCTTCATCTGGTGAAGACACAGGAGCGTGGAAACGTTTGTCTGTTTGCAAGTAAACGGCTGTGAATTAAGCAATGTGCTGCAATCTCCTTTTGTGTTCTGAAGATTCGTTGAGAAACACCTGTTTCAGCTGCATTTTGCTGCACGATGAACAGAGAACTTTGTCTTAACTGTAGATATTTAAATCTTTTTCCAGGAGTTTCTTCATTTTGTTTCTGCTTAATCCAGTGAAGTTTTGATACACGTGAACATGATTAAAATGTCTTGTTCTTTACTGCCATTTATTTCTAGTTTAGAGTTGACATAGTTAAAACAGAAACATCATTGTTTGCAACAGTTAAAAACCTCGATCATTCAAATGTAGTTGCACTTCTTGTTTTTTTCCCCTGAAGTTTTCATTAAAATGATTTAATTTCTTCCGACTCAAGCAGAGGTAGTTTTTATGTCAGTGTTTTCGCTACACTGAGGCCGGCGGGAAGGCCGTGGTGCCCTTGCAGCTTTTTTAGAAGTGACTTTGACTTGTAGTGTTCCTGTGGTTCACTCTGTTGACCACTGGAGGGCAGCACAGAGCTTAATGGGAACCCATCTTTTGTGATGGGTTCCCACTAAAAGTCACCACTCTTCTCCAAAAGGGTCTTTTATGGAGATTTTTGCCTTCAATTCACAGGTATTGCTTTTTTTGTTAGGTTTTTTTTGTTTGCTTGCACATGATGGATTGACTTCTTGCTTAGCATGCAGAGAGACAAGTCTGTTGTGGGCAAGTTCATTGGCTGGATAATTAAATCTGCATGAAAAAAAACACCCTGATCATTCACAGGAAGAACTTAAATGTTTTCTCTTCTGTCCTCTGTAGTTTAAAAAGTCAAAAATGAGGGTTTGACATTTATAGAGCATTGCTGACCTAAACAAAAAAAATCTTCTTCGTCTTCTTCTTCTTCATTGTAATAATACCCTCAAAGACACTTTACAAAGTAGGTAAGAACACAGCAACATAACAAGCAAAAAAGTAATGATAAAAAATAGATATTAATGTATTTATATATTTTATATATAATTTTGTCAAAGTGTAGCACAAGTTGGAATGCATGAAAACATGCTATATATTTTTTTGTTTTTATATTTATGTGTCTGTCAATCATGTCATTGACCAATAGAGGGCGCATTTCTTTGTCTGCAATCTAAAAAAAAAAGGACTCAGAGAAAGCGATGCCTTGGGAAGAATTTTAAATGTAAAAAAATATATATTGCAGATGTTTTTTATGAGATTGACCAACAACTTCCTCTATAGCGGCCAGGCTTAGTTATCACTAGCAACAGATGGTAGTCCCCATAGCAACCAGAGAAGCTTCTGGTGTGGGTGTGGTAACAGGAAACCAGAAGAGTGCCTTGATGCTAAAGTAAGTCGCGCATTTATCACACTCAGGCCTTTCTTACCATGACAACATGTCGACAGTCTGTCGGAACAGAATGAGGATCGCTCACATTTATGCTCGTGTGCTCACTGGAATGTTTAAGGTGGTTATCGTTTGGACAGGCGTGTGGAGCTCTTATTAGTGACGATAGGGGGTTTTATGGCCTAAGGGAGGGTTAGAGTTTGGGTTGTACACACACTGGTGGCTGATAAGAGAGTTGTTCTGCTTCGATCGTACCTATTTATAGAGACGCTGATATTAGAATTAATAAATGCTTCCTGAGACCTCATCTGATGTAATCAAGGTTAGTGGTTGGTTAATAGATAGACAAAGGTGTCTGCCAATATTAAACAGAGAGACTGATGTATTAGGCAAATGGCCTGAAGCTAAACAAAATGCTTACTAATCATCTCCTTACAAGACCACAGCTGTCCAGTCAGTCTATACAGTTAAATAGTAGAGGATTAAAAACCAACACTCAAGCCAAAATCTAAATTTTTCTTGTCAGGGACGAAGAAGAAGAACAAGAAAAGGTAATAAAAAGTTACAGCAAGACTAGTAGTGACAAATATATAGAAGTACTAAGGATAGGCACAATTGTTGGTTATAGAAGTATCAATATTAGTAACATCAGCAATATATATATATAATAATAATATTAGTAGTTCTTGTAGGCTCTGCAGTACTAGAAGCAGTCGTAAGAGATTTCGGGGAGTAAATATAGTGTCAGTTACAAAAGCTGCAGTAGCATTATTAGCCGAGGTCGCACTAGAAACCAGAAACCACAGCGTCGTCCGTATGAGAGCAGTTTGTCAAAGGTGAGTCTGATCAGAACAACAGCGCTGGGATCAGTCGTCTCTCAGGGTTCGGCTCGCAGGTGATTAATTCACAGCTCATGAACGGTCACCTGTCAGGGTGGGGAAACACTCAGCGGGGTTCTGCACTTTATCCTTCGTGACCTCTGACCTCAGCAGACCAAGGCTGGGCCACAGCAGCCTGACTCGTGGACATCACGTCAGACTCCATGAATGCTGGAGGGATTTTAAAATAATGCTGGGAGATGACTTGCCAGGCATTTTGATGGCTGTTGAAGGAGTCAGCGAGGCACACCCCATCGTTTTCTGTGTGTTTTGCATTGACAAACAAAGCAGCATTCAAACAAGAACTTCGGTTAAGCTTTTATTCTAATTGCACTAAGCTTTGCTGCCACATTCTATATTGATCATCCACTCTGCTGGAGCAACCTTTAAGCCTCACTCTTTGTTCTTTTTGGTGATGCCATAGGAATATTGACATCCACACTGCTGTTATCACAGCAGGACCGTCTGTAGGAGGGCAATAGTTAGACCTAAAAGGCTGTCAGGACATGAAGCAGCCCGTATTGGTGTCGCCACTCCACGTTACTGCACTAATGTGACAGACTGCTGACTTTCTTCGTCGCTCACGTGCTGAGATTAAAAGTGAAGCTTTTGCTACGGAGCTCATTGCTATTTTGTGAGTAGAGAGAGATGAAAAAGAGCATAGCAGATGCTTTATAGCTGCATTTCTACAGATATGTGGTGGTTTTAAGAAAGCAGATGTGCAATTTTATAACACAACACATATCAAAAAATAAAAAATAAATTATTATTTTTATTATTTTATCTATTTGTCTTTGTATTTCTACTGTTATTAGCCTTTTCTTTTATGGATTCATCTTTGATTAATATTGCTTTATATTGCCACATTATTGTTTTTTTTAAATTTTATTTATTCTTCTTTTAATTTCCACTTTTATTTTGTTATTCTTTTATCATTGATTTATTTTTGTATTTTGGCACTATCACTACTCCGTACATATCAAATGGAGATTTTCTGGGGGGAAAATGCAGACAATTTAAATCTGTTAAACCACGTGGAAATGCTGGACTCACTGTTTATTGCTCAAACTGACGTTGTGATGTCAGTATGGAGACACTGGATGACTCGATACCTGAAACATGAGATGCACTCCAGTGAGTTTTTACCTTTGTGGCTGTTAATCTGATTATTGGTGTTTTTGCCAGTTAACCATTTGTGTTTTGAAGAGTTTCATTATTCAGGTAGTAGAAGAATAATACTATTGCACAGTTCAGAGTACAGTTAAAGCCACAGTGGTGGAGAGTTTTTACCTCCACAGAAGTGCGTTCTTCTTAAAGCAGGATTTAGTTTTGGTTTGTTTACACGGCTGTAATATTCAGGCACAAGTTGTATTTTAACAACAAAACTAAACCTAACGCTCACAACTCCGCTCATCCAACCACCACAGATTTGTGTGTCTCTCTGAGCCCGGTGGACCTATTATTGTGGCGAAGTGTAATCGGAGACAGTCGACCTAATTTTTGTCAGTCGTAGTATGCGAGGCAGCTCAGGTCGGAGGACGAGGCGGTCTCATGTTGTCTCACAGCAACAACACCAGCAGCACAGACAGCAGGGAGCTAAGACTGGTTCAGCAAAAAGATCGAGTCCAGGGCGAAGGTTCAGTGTCGCACAGACGTTCAAATGTGACACAAAATTCTTATAGTCACTGATCACACAAATCACTCAGTCTATGTCTGCTTCATAAAAGCTGCAAACAGACTCAAAGACTTCCTGCCTGTACGTACCTCAGGCTGCATCTCATTTCTTCTGTTTGCGTCCTTAGTTCTCTCTCTCTTTTTTTTGTTGTATAGTCTTACATGAGACATCCTTCACAGTCAAATATGAGCTAAAGGGACATCATCGTTTGGTAGCTGACATCTGGTCTATCTGAACGATATGATGAAACGTCTTTATCACATGTATCAGTACATTCTGTGTGATTTTTTTCATCTGACATGTTTGATTGATATGTCAGACTTTCCTTTACTGTCGACATTTATTTTGCCTTTACTGTTTAGAACAGTGGATATAGTCAGGTTTCAGTTTTAATGAGGCTTCTCTCTGTGTTTACTTCTTTGTAAAAGAAATAGATTTGTGTACACTGGACTGCACACGTCGGCTTGTTCTGACACCTTTCTAATTCATATTCAAGGTGTCGTTTATGTAGGAGTTTTTTTCGTTCTTTCACTACATATTGTTATGAAATATTTGAAATACTTTACTTTTTCCCCTCATCAATACCAGCTGTTGGCACAGAGCCCGCATAGCTCTTCCTCTTCTTATTCAAAATACTGTCTCCTTCTATTCCTTCTTCTCCTTCGCTCCAGTCAGTTAGCTTTTTGATATGGTCAGAGGAAGCTCACCAGTGCAAAGCCTTCACAGCGTTTTTGTTTTAATATATATTTTTTGGGCTAGGTCTGCAAGGTGGTTAGCACCGTTGCCTCACAGCTAGAAGGTCGTCGGTTCGTGTCCCGGTGAGGACACCCGGGATCTTTCTGCGTGGAGTCTCCATGTTCTCCCCGTGCAGCGTGGGTTCTCTCCGGGTTCTCCGGCTTCCTCCCACAATCCAAAAACATGTTAAGGTTAATTGTGATTCTAAATTGTCCGTAGGTGTGAATGTGAGTGTGCTTGGTTGTCTGTCTCTAAGTGTAGCCCTGTGATAGACTGGTTACCTGTCCAGGTGAGCCTGCCTTCATCCTGAGTCAGCTGGGATAGACTCCAGCCCCCCCGCGACCCTCTAGTGAGGATTAAGTGGTGTATAGATGATGGATGGATGGATGTTTTGGGCTTTTGCCTTTATTTTAGAGCAGTAGAGAGAGACAGGAAAGAATGGGGAGAGACCTGCAGCCAAGGGTCATGAGCGGGAGTTGAACCCTCGACCGTTGCATCAGGTGTCTATAGCCCCTGTTTACGGGTCACATGCTCAACTAGGTGAGCTATAGGGACATCCTTCACAACTGGTTTTTGTGGATAAATAAAAAGACATGGAGGAGAGGTGTATTGAAACATATCAAGCAGTTGGGGATGAATTTGTGCAAAATGTAGCTGGTTGTCATGTTATTTATCTATTCATGAACATCTAAAGTAGATCCTCCTTAATATTGTGGCAATTTTTCCCAGTAGTATTGAAAAAAGGTTTCAGAAATGTGTATTTTTCAAAATCCGTGCACACTGTAAGTGCTGTAATCGACCTGTAGTTGAAGTAAAGTACTGTTTTGAATTAATCTGATTTATTTTTGTGCTTTTGTGACTTCAGTTTACTTTTGTGGATTCTTTTAACTTGAAATTCCACTTTGTCCCTTTAAACCAGTATTATATTTTCATAAACATTTGAAAATGATGTTTACTGCTCCTTCAGCGTTGTGCGTCTGACGTCACGACTTCCACGTTTCTTCAGTTTAATGTTCTGGTAGGATTACAGGGTGAAGAAAAGGAAAGAAAAATCATGTTTCACATTTTACTTTTGAGTGAATCGAATATCTAAGTTGGAAAAATGGGAAACTTCAAGTTGACTTTTCCTAGAATGAAGTGAATTTAAGAGGAAATAAATGACTCAACCTTTACTCCATTGCTTGTTACCAGTTGAAACAGATTGTCTCTTTCAGTGTGTGATGACGACATTATTATGGAATGATTCTGCTGTTTGTCTCAGACACATATCAATAGAACCTAATGACAGTGCTGACGAAGTAATGTTTGATTACAGTGGTGTTATTGATCCCAAAGAAAGAGCCAACACCACCAACACAAGGGTCATGTAGTCAGAGCTGTACAGTATCTACCTAAAGTTAGCTAACATTCGTCACGAGTTAATTAGTTTGTAACTGGACAAAGGTGTTTGCGTTCATATAATCATGTTTTGAAATCTCATCTGCCACAGTCATCGGGTTCCTCAACCTGCTACCAGAGTCACTATTGGATTCTACTGATACCCCACAAACAAGCTGTCAGCTACTATGAGAGGCCTTATCGTGGCTTTGACGTCGTTTGGCCTCCAGGCGTCTTGGAGACTTCCAACAACAGGAGCTTGCTCAACCCCGATATTGACGCATGTGTCAGTTTGTGTGCAATTAAAGCACAATTTTGGACACGTTCAGACTCGAGATTCTGCAAGTTGAGCTGTTTTCTACGTGTGTGCGTGTACATTTAAAAAATTTAAAGCCGCAGCAGAGAGATAACTAGTCTAAATTATCTTTGTGTGTGTGTGTGTTTGCGTGCATGCGAGTCATCTCCGCTAACGTGTGTCATGCATGACTGACGATTGTGGGGTCGAATGCTCACACTGAGCCTTGACCCTTGTGACCTTTCATGCCAGCGTCAAGCTATTTACTGCCTGTGTGCGCGTGCGTATGTGTGTGTGTGTGTTGTGTGTGTGTTGTGTGGTTGAAATGTGCGTGCTCAGCAGCAGTAGTCCTGAAGCGAACCCGCCCCTTCTAATCGATTTTTAAAGGCTCATTTTTCAAGGGGTCAAAGGTGACATTACTGGAACAAGGGTCGGCCACTTTTCCTCCACCGGCCCCATTCCACATCTATTTATACCCAACCTTGTGTTTGTGTGTGTGTGTGTGTGTGTGTGTATACGTGGGTCAGCTAGAATTGTCACTGTATTTGTGTGTGTTTGACCTTCTCTTTATGGAGGGAGGGGCTACGTTGTCTAATCTATTTTGGACAACGCCCCCTCCCTCCCCGGCTGCCTGACTGTAGATATATAAGGCCTCTGCAGCCACACAATCTTTTCTTCACTCTTGTTTTGCCAGAGACTACAGATCCAAGGTAGGAGGGTGTGTGTGTGTGTGTGTGTGTGTGTTACTGCCGATGCTCAAGGCTGTTGGTATTTTTGGTTCATGTAGCAACTTAGAAAAAAACATACTTAACCTTTTGACTCGCTGCTAGTTCTAATAATTCACAAACTGTAAATAGTGTTCATTAAATTGAATCACATCTATTTAAAAAAAAAAATAAAAATATGGCACAGGAGTCAGATGCAGCCCGTTTTCAGAGGGGTTTCCTTGTCATCAGAGGCTTAAAATCTACTGCCTTTACGTATTTCTTTATGAAACACAGGTTTTAGGAGCCTGCAGATGCCACAGTGCGTTTATGTAGGTCGCCCCTTTGTCACTCCGACAGCTTTTCTTCATTTTCTTTCACAGACACATACACTTTTCACTCAACACATATTCAATTTAAGTTGTTTTGAGTCTTGCGCGAGGCTCGTCAGAGAATAGGTAATTCAGGAACCGGGGTTTATTTTTAGTTTGTGTTCTGAGTGTCATGTGTCTGCAGGGTGGGGGGTCATTTATGAGGTGTTAAGAGGGGAGATTCTGGTTATGTAAGTCCTAGAAGTTGTGTTTTGGGAGGAGGGGGGGGGATATTTTTGCAAGGCTGCTCTATGTTGTTTGCATTTGTGTGTTTTCAGTGGTGGAGCCAGATAATTTTTATCATCAGACAGAGTCTCACACTGACAGAAATGAATCACTCTTATCATTTGATTTTGGAGGCCAGACTCCACAGTTGATCTCGCTTTAGCTAATAAACGCATGTAGAGATTCTTTATTCACACATAGAAATAGATGTGTTTTCTACTGTCTATACACGGTCCAATCTTGACATTGCTGCAAGTGTAAGTGTGGTAACTACTTGGTTGAATGGGGTGTGGTTCCACCGTACTATGTAGTTGTAGAGAAACAGTGCTGCAAATAAGTTTAAAAAAACAAAAGGATGTAATGCTATTTTTATGTCGTGTGCCAAGTAACGTAGCGGCAGCCAGAAGCTTGGCTCTGCCCTTTGTGTGTTTTAATCATTTAGTTGTTTGCATTTCATAAGCACTCTGTGTACCTACTACTCACTCTGCCCTTTCTATGACTTTAGATTGTCAACATTACATAAGAGTCATTATGTTAATGTTAGGAAAACCATAGTAGCACAGTTTTTATAGCTGCTGCACCTTGTCCGATTGGACTGTAATTTTAGTGCAGAATGTGTTTCCTAAAATGCGTCTTTCCCCTCAGCTGACTACGATGGTATTCCTACACAGCTGAGTCACAGCCAGCTTAACATGCTTGTTCCTTCCCAAGGAATAATGAGTGTTCTAGTGACTTGACCGGCTAATGTACCGTTTTGACACAAAACACGAGCTTGTTCCGTGTCGGCTAAACTGAGCCTGCAGGCAGCCTTCTGACAGTATCGGAAACTCGTCTGAAATTGTGACTGATTGCAGGATTTTTATCTGTTATCAGTTGCTCCAGGAAAGAATATCAATACTTGAGTACAAACCACATTCAGCAGTGAAAGTTTGGACTGCATTGAATATTTTATCTTTGGAGAAGAAGCTTGCATTGCAGCAATGATGCACTTTTTCAAGTAAAAGTGTTGAAGCTAGACCAGGAGTTGTAATGCATAGAAACGTGTCGCTCGTTACCTTGCGCAGAGAAACGGCGAAGAAAGACCACCACCACCCTGACTGCTGGATGCAAACTCTTTTTAAACTTTTTATTCATGCAGCACGTCATAGAAGTTGTGGAGCAACTCGAGGTTTTGAGAAAAGTCTCGTCCAGTTTGTCGATGAGATGAAGTTACAAGAAGCTCCGCTCCCCTCTGCAGGGCGTTACTCTAGCTGTTTGTGTGTGTTGGGCTCGTTATACAACACTGACAGATTCCAAACATCAGCTGTTTCATGGCCCTGAACACCCCCCCTCCAGGAGTCTGTGTGTGTGTGTGTGTGTGTGTGTGTGTCTGGGAACACTGTGTTCAAACATACTGAAGGCAGTGTTGGAAAAAAAAAAAGTCAGAAATGTAGGTCAAGTGCATGTTTACGCAACGTATAGGTGGAGGCATGTACAAGACAGAACATGTGGCATTGTTAAAGCTCCCTACACACTTTAACATAGAAATAGGTCAAACTTTACCTCAATCCGGACCCTCCTCCTCCTCCTCCTCATACCAGAGCTCTGACCACAGATAAACTTCCTGCAGTTCGTTCTGCAGCCTCTCAGCAATCCGTCAAAGCTGAAGCATCTCCAGGAGTTGAAACAATCATGCCGATGAAATCATGTTTCATACCTTGTTTCACAGTTCTGCCGTTTGCCAAATCTACATTAGAGGGAAGTTTAAGCGTCTCTCCTTTTGTCTCTTGCGCTTCCAGATGCCTCAGTTTGAGAAAACGACGGTCCACATGAGGGACCCTGAGAGAGTGGAGCAGATCATCTGTGGCCTCATCAAAGGAGGAGCTTCCAAACTACAGGTAGAACATCGAGTCTGGTCGATGCCGCGCCGCTCTCTGTTTCGATGCGACGCCACCACCTGGTGTTGCTGAATTTTACAAGGCTACAGTAGAGAGAGAAAAAAAAAAGCACTTCTTACCAGATTACTACTCAAACTAGCTGATTAAATATTTTCAATCGGTTGCACTTTGCTCAGTAGGCTCCGTGTGAGCTGTTTCAGTGTCTTCTGTTGTTCCTCGCTGTTTCAGATCATCACAGACTTTGACATGACGTTAAGCAAATTCGCCGTCAACGGCAAACGCTGCCCAACATGTCACAGTAAGTACAAAAAGAGAAAACGCTAGATTGTGCTGTAGTCTGGCAGCAATCGATCTAGGAATTTGAATCCCCCTGTTTAAAATGTGCATTCAGTTATTATTGTTTTGTTTTTCTGCACAGATATCATTGATAACTGCAAACTGGTAACAGAGGAGTGCAGGCAGAAGCTGCTGCAGCTGAAGAATAAATACTATCCCATTGAGATTGACCCTCATCTCACCATGGAGGAGAAATATCCGTTCATGGTGGAGTGGTAAGACGCACACTGAAACCAGCACGTTTCATCAAACAGTCGTGTTGGTGTTGCTGCTCGCAAACAACTGAACACAACTATGTTTTGTCGTTTTTAGTGTGCGATTGATATCATGAAAGCTGTCTTCCTATAGCTGCATTTGCTTGTGTGTGTTTCCAGGTATTTCAAGTCCCACACACTACTTGTGGAGCAGCGGCTAGAGAAAGACAAGCTGCCAGAGGTGGTGAGAGAGTCTGATGCTGCACTCAGGTATCTATACGTAACAGAGCCAAATGTGTGGATCCTGTTTGAGCGGTATTCATTAGAGCAGAGTGGAGGATGAACTGAACATGACTGACTTCTCTCCTGTGTGTGTGCTCTCAGAGAAGGCTTTGAGCAGTTCTTTGACCGCCTGCAGCAGCACAACGTGCCTGTCTTCATTTTCTCCGCTGGCCTGGGCGACATCCTGGAAGAAATCATCCGCCAGGCTGGAGTCTACCACCCCAACGTCAAGGTTGTCTCCAACTTCATGGACTTCGATGAGAACGTGAGTGAAAAACAAACCTTTCAGTCCTGCATCCTGTCTGTCGTGTTTCCTGTTCAACCTGACTGCAGAGGAATGACAGTATTGTGGCTGACGTTTTTTTTTTTTTTTTCCTCTCCTGTGTCTTGTAGGGCGTCCTGAAGGGATTCAAAGGTGAGCTGATCCACGTGTACAACAAACACGACGGCGCCCTGCGGAACACGGAGTACTTCAAGCAGCTGAGGGAATACTGCAACATCATCCTGATGGGCGACTCGCTGGGGGACCTCAGCATGGCCGACGGCGTGCCCAACGTGGAGAACATGCTCAAGATCGGCTTCCTCAATGACAAGGTGCAGCCATGACACAGATACACAGATCGTAAACCGTACGGAAAATGTCCTTAAACGACGGCACTCTTTAAAATAAATGCATTGCGTAATGTTAGTTGTTTTGTTATATCACTGACAGTTTACTTGTGTTGGTGGGAGGTGCGGTGATAGAGACTCATGCAGTTCGAAGGGGAAGAGTTTAAACCAGGTTGTTTTCTGGAGCTGCAGCTTACAGATGTTCCTTAAATGTCTCAAAGGCATCCGTAGACGTTGCAAGGACTTTTTTAAGAAGCCTCTAGTCTCCACACAGTTAATACAGTAAATGCAACTCCAACAGATGTATGACCGAAGATTTAAAAAAGAAAAAAAAAAAGGAAAATAAGGCATTCTAATGTCAGATTTAAGATTTGAAACCATGTCATTTTATCTACCTGTTTGGGCCCCCCAGAGACACACAGACAGACCTGATAAAGCGTGAGCAGCGTGACCAGTGAAAAATGTTGAGCTGCATGCCGCAATCCAGAGCCCAGCCCTGTCCTCTCTGGGTTAGACACCATAACTGAAGCCTTCTGTTGAGCTTGGCTGCTGCTCCTTCAGCTACTTTGCATTTAGTTCTCATGCATCTTAATAATATTGCAAGTTGTCTTTGTTTCACAGCCAACACAGCTGGGAGAGCTTTGGTTTATAGAAGTTGTCTGTGAAGATTCTCAGTCATCCAGGTCGTGGTTATTCTCGTAGTTTAGTCGTAGCAACTGGACTGGCTTGAGTTCCTTGAAGACGTTCCACCTCTCATCCAAGAGGCTTCATCAGTTCTGACTGACTAGTTGGGAGTTCCAGATATCCTTAAGGAGCCATTAACACCCGAGTTTCGGTTTCAATTGGGGGGTTGTTGCTCCTCCCCCTCGTTATGTGGGTCGTTAGTGCTCCCCCTGCCACAGTGGGGTTCGTTAGGGTCTTTGATGGCTTCTCCTCCACTGGGCCTCCATGCTGCTTGGCCTGAACTGTGAAACCTTTCCTGACAGTTTTCCTGTGGTCTCTCTCTGCAGGTGGAAGAGCGTCTTGACAAATACATGGACTCTTATGACATCGTTCTCGTGAAAGACGAGACTCTGGAAGTGCCCAATGCCATCCTCCAGAAGGTTCTATAACTCCACCCTCCAGCTCCCCCCCAACTCCCCACCCCTCCCAGTCCACTCCTCTTCTACCACCAACCCCTCCACTCTCTCTGGATCTGACCAGAGATATCCTGTGATTTCCCCCCCAACCCGCCAACCCATCCACCCCATCCTCCTAACAGCCTTTTAAAAAGACATTTTACATCTCCTGATCTCCTGAATGAACTGTTTTAAAAGTCCACACAGCAGCAACAGCCGGTCTCTGGTGTGTTTTGTCTGTTTCAACCATTTCTTGTATTTTTTTCCTCTTGAATCATTTTATGATAAAAGAATAACCAAAAGTGAGTTTTAAAAAAAAACATCTCACACTATGTTTAGAATTTGCACATTATTATTATTATTATCATCATACTTATTCCTGGGATTATTTTTGATATGGTAGAATTTGCATACCATCAACCAGGTGCTCGCAGACACACTGTTTTTGTTTTTGAGCTATCCCAGCATGCCAGTCAGCTCCCTTATTTTAAATGTGTGACTGGGCTTTTAGATGTCCATCTGGTCAGTCTTTTATTGAACACATATCTGGAACAGCTATTGTCCAGCTTAGGGGTTAATGGAAGTAATGCAGTACACAGAGGACCTTGGAAAATGTAATTCCTGGCAAAAATTTAAATGTCTTGCTCGGTGACAGCAGCAGCAACACAATAGCCACTTACAGTATTTATTTTAATCGTAAATAAAGAAAAAAAAAAACATATTCACAGCAAAAGAGAGAAAATGCACTTTAAAGTCTGTGTACCGGGAAACCAGATCCCCCTTTACACGAGCACATGTGGCAGTAGTTTGGATTTGTCGATGTAGAAACACATTCTTGCACAGAAAAGCCATGTTTACACACAAGTTTTGGTTTTTTTATTTTACCCCTTACATGCTAATTTGGCTTCATCTTAATGCAGAAGAAGAATCTCTGCAACTCATGGCGCCATTTTTAATTTGAGATTCTCTGCATAGTTCATGAAGTATTTCCCCGCCCCAGTGTTGAAGGTCAAAGAAGTATTAATTAACGTGAAAGTCGACATCTAGCGACCGTTAACAGAAATCCCAACAGTGATAAGCCCCTTACACCATTACAGGGGATCCCTTTGGTTTCTCCTGTAAAATCTATATCACAGTATAACTAAACTCTAGTTTATTGAACATCCCGGTAAGCAGAAACACTCTGCTGTGTGCGGCTCCGTAAAACCCAGCACAAGACCCGTTGAAAGTCTATGTTTATCACCCTTCTGTGTATTCTGTGGACAAAATTGAGCACTACCTCTACAATATTCATCTTTGTGTTTTCGGGAGGTTCAAAACTAAAATATCGCTGTCTCTGTCTCCACATGTTGTGTTGAATGTTCTCTTTGAATTTTGTTTGTGTTTTAAATGTGCTGCTATCACCTGCATGTTGCCTTTTCTTATTGTTAAGTTTATGTCAAAAAATGGGATGCTAAAAAGTGTCTATATAAATATATATATATATCTATCAATAAAATGGGGTATAATGTCATACTGTATATGTGGGCGTTATATGGAAATGTATATTGTGTCACTGCATTTGGAGAGATTTCCAGAAGTTTAGACCGGTGTGTTTTATTTTTATAAGCAGATTGCTTTCTTTGATGGTGTGAGTAGAAAATGCAATAAAAATTCATTTTGCGAGGCCATGAGTGGCTCACAGACTGAACTATTGTCCATTCAAACTGGTGTTTGATGGTATTCAAACGTGCATGACAGAAATGTCGACTGAATGCAGAAATTAGAAGTGTGCCTCTTCAATACATACATATATATATTTATGGCTTTATTGGGTGTTTGCTGGCAATGCTGTAGACTACTGAACAGAGCTGATTTTAAATTGCAGCTACAGGATATTTGCATAAATGTGATCAAGTGCTTTGAGGTGTTTTCTGAATTACCCAAAAACGGACACATTTCCATTTGGTTATTTATTCCAGATGTTTTATTTACTGGTTTCTACACCGAACTGAAGTTCTAGAAAATGCACAGTTTTGTGGTACAAACGTCACTATATGCAAATTCCTTCTGTGAAATGACACCCGATGAAATAGATGCATCTTGTGATACAGGTTTCTAGTCTGTCTAATAACTCTAAAGCCCATCCATCCATCCGTTATCTTCCGCTTATACGGGGTCGGCTCGCGGAGGCAGCAGGCGGAGCAGGTCATTCCAGACTTCTCTCCCCCTGATGACTCTTTCCAGCTCTTCTAAACTTGATTTTGTAAATTCAACAGAAAATATATGTTAGTATATACAGTAAACGGTTCTAAATCTGGTCTTCAGTATTTGGTTGCAGTACCGCTGACGTCCTGTAGGTGTCGCTCAGGGACAAAATAAAGATGTGCAGAATTCACTGTTCAGAATCCTGACCAACGTGGCATCTTGTACACTGAAAACTTGGAGCTGTTTTGAAGTGTACATGTGGCTCGTTGGTCTAGGGGTATGATTCTCGCTTAGGGTGCGAGAGGTCCCGGGTTCAAATCCCGGACGAGCCCATATTTATGTTAAACTATAGATTTTCACATATATTTTTGGTGTTACAATTTTAGTACCAACAAGTTAGTTCATTTGCCACTATAAAGCTTTAATCTAAATCTACACCTTCTCTATACTAAACTTTTAACAAAGCACGTTTTCAAATTATGCAATAAAAAGTAAGAACCTAGCCAGGCATCTAAGGAAATTATTATAAATGAAATAAGCATCAACTCTAAATGTACATGCCATGAATATAAACATGGTAGAAACACTACTATGTATCATGAGCGCTTTTTTCTCTCCAAGCAAATTGTGTGAAACATAAGGATGAAAGTTGAAAATTTTCGGTATCCTGGCTGTCTCCTTTAAACACTCATAATGACGGTTTTTGTTGAGATAAGTGATTACTGCTGAAGTCTCTGCTGCGGAGTTAATTAATGAAACTTGCTGCAGTTACAACAAACCGCCGGTAGATGGCCCCCAGCCACCACACAATCTGGAGCAGCACACTGCAAGCTGAAGCCAACGTGGCATGTACAGTAAAATCTGAAAGTCAGGGTTCAGGGACATGTACACATGGCTCGTTGGTCTAGGGGTATGATTCTCGCTTAGGGTGCGAGAGGTCCCGGGTTCAAATCCCGGACGAGCCCTCAATTTTTGAAGTGAAAGTTAAACTATATAATTAATAAAGCAAAACATGTTCTTCTTGTGTCAGGTGATGACTACATTGGTGCATATAAAAAGATACAGAAACATAATTCAGCACATTTCTGCACTCAGGCATTCAAGGTAGATTATTTCTTCATGATAAACACAATTTTAAGCTGCACAACTTCTACCTTACTGGGTATGTTTGCTAAAAAAAGCTTGCATATACTGTACAATGTTTTTGAAATTCCCATTAATGTCATGCAGCTAATAGACTGTATAGTATTCAGACCTTTCTTTAGCTACGTTCACTACAATCTTTGTCTAGAATCAAGGGTGTGTTACCAGGCTTTATTAACTCCTTTAGATTTCATCTTATGTTTTCAAAATGACTCATTCTTTTACACAATACATGCAAAACCATGTTTTTTTCAAGCACTGTGCAATTTTGAGGTACTTTGCTTCCATAAAGTTGTTTCTTTCAGACTAGTTGAAAAAAAGCTAAAGACAACCATTTAATTATTGTTATTATTTTTTTTAATTATTATTATTTTATTATTAATTATATATTTTTTTAAAATCACGTTTTATCTTTTAGCTTCAGTTTAATGAGATAAAACCTAATTTGCATATCAAAACCTAAAACTTTCAGGAAACTCATAACTAATCACCTGGAACATATTATAAGGCACTTCAAAATACTAAAAACTAAGTGGAAATGAAAAAAAAAATGCAATAAATTCTGATAAAATAAAAGTTTCATCTTTCATATTAATGCATTTCATAGATTTAAATGAAAGCAACTTGTGGTTATATAGCATGCGTAGTTCAGAAATTACTTCAGCTGCTTCAAAAATTCCTTGTTAGTTTGCTACCGTACGCGGGAATAAATTGCCGTCCAAAAACTCCATTTCCCATCTGTCTGCCCATCTGTTTCCGATCATGCGCAGTAACGCCCGGCTTCTCCGTTGAGCGTCAGTGTCATGACAACAGGACGATGGCTGCAAGCAAGAGGGTGAGAAATGTGATGTTTGCGTGAAAGAGGAAAACCGAAGCTTCGACTTTTGCGGACTGGCTCGTTTTTGCGGAGGTGAGAAAAGCCCGGAAACAACGCTGAGCGTGTTTTGTCATCAGCGGGGAAGCTGGGAAAACTACAGCGACCTGCTAGCTAGTATCCAGGTAACTTGGAGAGCTAGCTAATTAGCCGGCTAAGCTACAGTTAATTCAGCCGGCTTGACGTTATCTGCAAGCTGATTTACCTGTAAGCATTTCCGGAATGTACCGAGTGTGTTTGTTGTTGACTAACTTTACTGTTTTTATGATTCAAACGTGTGGGAGGTTGTTGCCCAAACATGGGTCCTCCTGGGTATGGAACAATAAACCCACAGGTGTCTGGTCATGTGCTACCAAAGCCCAATAGTATACAAAGTTAAGTAGGAACGACTTAAACAGCTAATTTACTCGTTCACTCCCTTGAGAGTTGAATTGAATTTCTACTGTAGCTTTTGACTCAAGTTAAATCCGTTGTAGTCTCAATATTGAGGGCAGATATTTTAGACTGCAGTTCTCAAAGATGCAAGGTGAAAATTTCAACTTTGATTCGACTTTCCATCCCCCTATAACCTTGTGTGATTAATGTCTTGCTAATTTAACTAACACTTAGATGTCAATTTAAAAGAATATTTTAAGGGAATGTGTATGGTGCTCTGTTTTCTGTCCATACTGCTGCGCCATTGTATTAACTATGCTAAGTGTGCTCATCCAAACTGTGATATGACACTTAGTTGATACCTGCAGTGAAATATTTTGGAGCCACCAAATAGCTGAAATACACAACAAGACGATACCTTACAACACGAGACACTGAACCTGAACCCCTCCATCTAAAAGTCCCTCTCCTCCTACTTGTTTAACATGTTTTTTTTTATCAAGCTGGTGGTCAGATCAAGATGATCAAAACAAGCTGAGAAGTTTTGAGTTTAATTAATTTTGTACTGACTTCCGGTGCCTCAGAATGTGTCTTTGGTGGATGACTACGCATGGCAGTAAGCATGTCTGTGCTGCCTTATTTGGCAGAAATCTGTGCATATTTATGTTATTTCTGACCGTCTGACAGCAAACATGTCTGCTACAATGTATAGTATATTTACTTTTCTTATTATTTCTTATTATTTTGGCTGTGAAGACTTTCCTTCGACCCAAGCTAAAATGTCTTTGGAGGGCTCTTCCTTGCTTCCATGCTAAAAATATTTGTTCAGGAAACTTTTAAATACATTTAAAGCTATTCACACCTTGAAGTGGGTGGGTTAATTGCCAAAGTGCAGGTCATACACAACAGAATGTGTCATCGAAGCACAAAGCCATGCAGATAGTGACAGGATAATACTGTAAGCCTGTTAGATATAATGTCGTTATGCAGGTGAGATTGTGTAGCGTGGCTTATGGTCTTACTGTCCCCCACAAAGCCTTTTAAACTTTGCTCTTTTATGAAAAGTTTTTGCCGTACAAGGTGGTATGCTGCTTTAACCCTCGCACACAGACCTGTACGGCCCTGTACTGTACATAGGAGGGATTCTCTGTCTGGATTAGCTGCCTGTTCCACCTGCTCAGCACTTAGCAAGTAGAAAAGCTGCTTGCCCCACCTACCCCCCCCTCCTCATTCTTCCTTCATCGCTCACACGCACAATCCTGAGGTCATGTAACTGCCTGCCTTCTCTGCCATTGGCTACAGTTGCCAGCGTAATGAACAGCTTCCTGGGTTAGTCGACCAAATGGATAGTGGCCCAAGCTGTCGCCATGCCAATCGCTCAATATCTGCCTCTCTGATCGGACCGATTATCCAGCGTGCTTTTGCTGTGACTAGAGGGATAGTGGTTTGCTTCTGTGCCAGCAGGATAAATCTGGAAACAGACGTGAATAAGTAGTACTGATCCCTCTTCATTAACCACTGTGGTGCTCTTGAGCAAGTCACTTTACTATCCTATTACTCCACCTGGAGCTGCTCATGAATAGACGTCAATACCAGAGAAAGGTTTATGTTTAACGATTTAATTCCAATTGTTCTTTTTTTATATATACATACTTTCTTCATGCGTCTCTTTGCTCATGTGTTAACTGAGCAGTAGTTCCCCTTAAGTGTAATGCTACAGTTGGGATCAACTGGGAAAATGACAGAGCAAAGGGTTAACATCATGTTTAATGTATGTCTCATTTACAGAATTTAACCATTTCCCCCTTTTCTCTGTTTGATTAGAGGCAGCATGTCTCTGTTCAAGGCTCGTGATTGGTGGTCAGCAGCGCTCGGCGAAGGGGAGGAGTTTGACGTGGGATGCCTATGTGTTGGCGACGTGGATAACAGTGGTACTGGACATGGTGAGTGTGTAGTGCGAAACTGACCACCACACAGACTGCAAGACCATGTCTGAAATATGCCCATGTTTAGGTTTGCTCAATATATGTCATTTTTTGCACATTACTTAGAATTTGAAGATTTTAAATGGATAAAAATATGTTCATGCCATTACAAAGTGAGAGCTGTGATTGTATTCTCAGCACAAAGCCAAGCATGTTGTGCACACATACACAAATGTACCTTGATTTGCCCCTCTCTGAAACATTTTTGCCCACATTTCTTAATCTGAATACTAGCTGACTGATTCGATCACGTTACCAGCCAACAGCAGTAAATACAAACCAGTCCCAGCCAGAACGTAATAATTGATATTAAATTAAATTAGGATTATCTCTGATCCTGATTTTTATTTCATGGCTTCATGCAAAATTAATATAAGAAAGTAGACTTAAATACCAAACACAACACACAGCCAGTCAGGTTTCGGTAGTGCTAGTATGTAAGCAGCCTGGAAATGGTCAAAACATGACTCATGGGAGAAAGAATAAAACCTTATTCTCTTCTCTGCATGATGATATAATGTATTTGTCTTTTATCAGGTTTAATCAGATTATAAGACAAATTATTTAGTTTGTTTGAAAACCAAGAATTGATGTAACACTACTTGGACCATTTGATTTCTTGCTCTCTTTGCAGTGACATCATCAGCAAAACTTGAAATATTTGAAAGCTGTCAGTGGGTAATAACTTCCATTTTCACCACAACAGTCCTTCTGTGTGTTTCTAACTCTGCAGACAAGGTCGTGGTGGGCAGCTACATGGGGATGCTCCGGATCTTTTCCCCACACGGCAATAAATCCAGCGAAGGAGGTTCAGCCGATGCTCAGCTGCTAGAAATCCAGCTTCAAAATGCAATCATCCAGGTCGAAGTGGGCAAGTTTGTCTCGTAAGTATATCTCGCAAAACTGAGTCAAGACAACCTAAAGGTCAGAGAGGACATGTGCTGCAGCCACAGTGGATTGTCTCGTGTCATATTTTTCAGTTCTTTTGATTTTTGCTTCATGAAAATGAATATGTTAGTATTGAGACACTAAAATGTTCTCACTGAAAGTCACAAAAATGCTTCGTAGAGCTGCCAAGCTGGGAGTTATTCTGTTTAGGGCTGCACAATATGTTGTTTTTGCATCTACAGGGCAATGCGCAAATGCTTAATAGTAACATCGCATGAAGTGGGATGTGAAGTAACTTAAATGAACTCTTCAGGCTGCAACTCTTTTGCTGCTTGACACCAAAAGCAAATAATTGCATGATTCTCATTTTCTAATCCCACAGAGATAATTTTCCCCCCCAAATAGAGCTCTTCAAGTCATCTTGGTAAAACAAAAAATCCTGAATATATATTGCAGAAAAATAAAATATTGCAATGTCAGTTTTTTCCAACATCATGCAGTTCTGTTGGTACATCACTATGAGCAACTAGTAGCCTTTAATCAAGTGTTGTGTCAAGCCATGTCAAAAGAAGAACCGAAGTGGAATGGTAGCTATTTGACTTTTGCTTAGTGAGGCCATCAGAGGGCTCTGTTGTAAAGGACGCTGTGCTGTTAATAGAGACGCTGGTCTGCTTCAGGAACTGAACCTCAGAGCCGTCAGGGTGGCCAGAATGCACAGAGTAGCCGTCCTCTAATCGAAAGCTCAGTTCCTCTGCGCTACATATGTGTGCTTCTATGCAGTAATGAATCACAGGTCTTTCTTTAACTCTATGTCATGACCTTCTGTGAATTATAAGCATTCATAGTATAGCCTATAATAAAGCCTTTCTTTAAACTGCAGGGCAGAAACACCCATTCATAACTTATTGCGCTGCTTTTTCATTCATAGAAAAACCATCCCGGCTGTTACTTACCACCACATTATCATGTCTTTTTTTTCTCGCTGCAGTGCATGCTAACCCCAAACCCGAGATTGTCAGGAGTTTCTCTCCCTGCTTATGATTTACCCTGACCTATCAGCCACCCAGCAGCCCAAACATAGCTGTGCTTATAATATCAGGCGAACCACTGAGTTGCTAGCATAGCTGTTGGAAACCAAGGACCCCATCCTGCTTTGTTAATACATATTTGAATCTTAAGAGCTGGCCACCTCCAAGTCAAGGTCAAGCAAAACTTGCAAATGGTTCTAGAAAAAAATGACTCGTTTTCTTGGAGAACAGATGATGAAGTGAACATCGGAAACGATGTGAATGTGGGGAAAGGCGACAGATAATTGGAGTAAAGGAATGAAGTGAGTGTGTGCCGTGATTTTTCTTACCAGGGAGTCATTCAGAATTGGATCAACAAGTAGGACACAAGAAGAGAATGAAAGCAAGGGTATGCAGCTTTTGAAAGAATGAACACAACTTTTCTATTATAATTAAAAAGCCGTGTGCGTGATTAAGACGCACCCTCGCTCCAATCCGAAACCACGGATATTTTCAGCCGCAGTACAACTTGGTGTGCGAAAAGTAGCTCATAGCAAACTCCATATAGATGCTTCTGTTTTGAACCAGTTCACTCCTCTTCACTGCATATTAGAATATGACAGAAAGAAACATTCCAGTTGCTTCAGTATAAAAGTAGGAACACTTTAACGCATTTTAACTCATTGGAGGACATTTGTGGTGTCTTGCTTTAGGCCCCACGTAACTGAGAAAGGTCAATGAACTGACTGAAGAAAACCTCAGAGACTTGAAGAGAAAGTCAGTCTTCTTTATCTCGTAGTTGCTTGTAATTGGCATTTGCAGACCCAGCATTGACTAAGATGTTTAACTTCACATTGAGGGGCTTCAGATTGCTGCAGATTTTAAAACAGAGCAATTTTCCCCTAAAGGTCACACTAGTGCAACTTCAAAATAAACTGAAAAAAAAAGAAGTCTAAATCCTGGCTGTTGTCCAGTGCAGCAGAAATGGTGGTCAGAGATTAAATTTGCGAATCTTACTTTGCTCCAGACACACCTAAAAGTGCTGCACACAATAGGATCGACCAATATAAGTATTTCAGGGCCAATACCAATAATTATTATTCAGCGAGACTGATAACCGATATTTGGAACCAATAAATACTTGCAGTAAAAATGAAAAGCTTCCTGTCAAAGTTATAGTACTACAAACTCCAACACGACTGGAATTACTGAATTTATTTGTTTTGCATACATTTAATTGAAACAAACTTTTCATTATTAATCCTTCATTGCTGACAGGCTATTAGTCGTGACATGTAAGCCATCAGATAGTGCTGTGAGTCTTTACTGTAGCTACTGATAAAGAGATTTGGTGGGTGGTAGAGTTTCATTGCATAACATGCAAATGAAGAATGAGATGTGTAAGCTGTGCAAAATGTTGTGTTGCCACATGAGCACAAAAGCACAAAGTGTTCAAATGTGACACGAGCTCGGCAAGTATTCTCACCTTCCGTGAGAAGCAGCTCCCCTTGCCTATCACAGTGCCAAACATCTACTTACGCCAAGAATCTGTCACAAGTCTGTCTACAGCCAAGCACTGGGCCTAATTAAAAGAATCTTTTTGTGTGTGTGTGGTAATGTGCACACCTTGGCTTCAACATTTTGAGGTGCAACTGCATTTTAAAGTTTCAAACCTTCTTACTTGTTAAAAAAGTCTATGCAATCGGTGCAGTCATTATACCGCAAATTAGACATAAACACCTTCGTTTTTCCGTTAAGCTACACAGGGAATTGAACCTGTAACTCTGACAGGCTTGCTGCCTTGCTTTGCTATTAATCTCGACACTAATGCCTCACATTGCCTTACTGTGGCTGCACAGGAACCTCCTGGAAAACCAAGGTTTCTGGGAAAAGCTGTGGTTTGTCTCGAAGGCTTCCCACATCATCACACTGGGAGCAGAATCCAACTAAATCAGTCTGTTTGGAAGACGTCGTGTTTAGTTACCTGCGGTTTTTCGGCACAACATTCTTCAGAGCCTGGTGGGCATTTTGGAAGCTGGCCCCGACAGAGAAGCACGTTGTAAATATTGTCAGGGCAGACCGAGGTGGGCAGATGGTGAAAGGTTTTGTTTCAGCACTGACTGGCGTGGTTTTTCAAGGGAGAAAGAAAACTTGTGGGATCCAGTTTTCTGCTCCCTTGTTGTTGTTCTCACAACAAACATAACAACAGCGGTTGAAGGTTAGGCGGCATTTGCTCTGGGTACAAGAAGTGGACAGATTCCTTCTCCGTGGTTTTGTGGCGAAGTAAATAAGTGAAAATCTAGGATCAGCATCACTGGAATATCACCTACACCTCAACCGTAACCGATGTTTTAAAAAAAAAATGCACCAGCTGTTGCAGTAATTATTTTAGAACAAGGGTGGATAGCTGAGAACATGGATTCGACCACGGTGGCAGGAAACATCTGCCCCGCTGAAATGCCTGAGGAAGAATCTGTGTCTTCACCAGCTGCAGGGCTGAAGCTCTGCAGCAACCGTTAAAAGCTGTTATTGATTTTACAGCTTCTGTGTGAATTTAGAGAAACTTGTCTCCATCCAGTATAACGTACATGACATTTGTTTTAGAAGTTTGAACTCTGGCAGACGTAAAATGCTTCGGTTTTGTTGGTTGTCGCGTTACTGACCACCGGCTCTCGTGTGGTATTGTCGACGATGATTCGGATTGTGGCTGCGTTGTGTCAAATCGTGTTGTTTCCTGTCCTTGTAGGTGTTCAGAGCTTCTTCACCTGGCTGTTCTTCATCCCAGGAAGCTGTCAGTCTACTCTGTTTCAGGTACTAAATATGTACCACATATGAAAAAATAAACTTTTCCCCTTATGTTCAACTTAAATGAGCACACTGACTTTTTTTCCCCTGACCTGTTTTGTATGCAGGGACTGCAGGGAACGTGGAGCACGGTGACCAGTACCAGCTTAAGTTGGTTTACGAGCATAACCTCCAAAGAACGGCCTGCAACATGACGTATGGAACCTTTGGAGGAGTCACAGGTAGCAGCTTAAATTTTATGCTTTACACGTGTGCTTCGGCTGACATAACCGGCGGCCGTCATGACTTTGCTTTGCTCAGATTTGTGACATGTTTGTGAAAAGACAGATGACAGATAAAAGCATCCTGCAATCATACGGGATGTCTTGTGCACAATTACCTCTCTTGGTAACTCTGACAGCAGTGACTCACACATGTATGTCATTTACACCAAAGAACACTTTATGTCCAGTAGGAACAGTGGCTGGCAATAGAGAATACTTTCTACCAGTTGTGTGTGTCGGCTCTTGTGTGTTTGTCTTTATGAGGACCAGTTTTAGGAGAGAGGTCATTTTTGCAAAGTTTGCTTCAAGGGTTAAAGCTAGATTTGGACTCAGACTGGGACTAGACATTTATTTGTGATGGCTATCATTTGGTTTTAAGGCTGGGGAATACGATATCGCAATGGGTGTCCTCACAAATACATAGAAGTACATGCACTTAGTGTGAGAGCGAGCGAACATCTGTGCATGTGCCTTGGCAAATGTGGCGATTGGCAGCACGGCACAAATACATAAAACTAAAGTCTGTAAGGAGAGAGAGAGAGGGAGGTCATGTAGCTGCTCTCTCTTTAGTCAATTGGGCTTTTGGAAAAACCAAGTAGGGGAAAGCCCTCGAGCAGTCAGCATCCAAGAAAAACACACACACACACACACACACACACACACATGCACAGACGGGGAACCCCCTTTAAAGGAGAGAAAATGGCATTTCCAAATAAAGGCTGTATTGTCAAGGTGTGTGTGTGAAGAGAGAACTTGCCAGACTCTGTGGCCTGGCATGATGAACCCGTCATTCACTCCATGTTTAGAGAGTCTGTCTGTCTGTCTATCTGTGTGTGTGCGTGTGTGTGTACGCGTGCGTGTGTGTGCGTATTTGATTGATAGAAAGAACAGTGTGGGCTCATTAAAGCCAATACCTTGGCCTGCACCGAAAGCACGTGGGTAGCACATACCACGAACCAAGACTGTGTTTTCACGTGTTTTCTGGTAGTACCACACGGTGTGGCAGCCGGTCTTAGAGATGTCAAGCAAGCTCGAACACAAACTCACGGCGTCGAACAAGCGCCACAGACATGCAGTCTTTGTCCCGTGCGTCCACGCAGGTTTGCATGTCTTCGCTGGAAAAACACATAAAACTGTAAAATTTGATACACCCTTATGCAAAATGCACAAGTTTGCTTTTCTATCTTTGTGACGACAGTCATGCTGTGCGTAGCCTTTTACCCAACCTTTAAAAGTCAGTACCCAAATTCTCAACTTCACCATAAAACCAAGGTTTAACCTTCAAAAAGCCTCTTGAAGGTGTGTCAGAAAGTGAAAATCAAATCCCTATTTTCAAGGTCTAAAACTCACAAAGTCCTCACAAAGACCTGCACAAGTACACACACGTCACCTCGCACTCTCACACTTACATTCACACTCACAAACACAACACGCAAGAATAAACCCATGCAAACTTACATATAGACAAGCCTTTCAGTGTACCTCGCCTCCTTAATTGATGTCATCCTCTCTATTCCTGCCGTTCACTACTTGCGCCACTAGATGGCAGTGCAGGCTCTGGAATTGCATTGAAATTGCGCCCACTGTATTTCTTAAATAAATGAGAATCTGTATTGTTTCTTGTAGGGAAATTCCCTTTGTCCCACCTCTCAGCAGGGAGGTCAGAGTTCAACTGCAGAATAGAGCCTCTGGAACTAGAGTCAGTGTTTTGCTTACGTGCAAGTTGCCGCTGTTGCTGTTTTGCAAACCTTCTCAATGCTTTATCCCTTTTGCTTTAGCATTCAATACAAAGGAGCATTTACTCGAGACCCCTCACATTGGTTCAATAAAAGTAATTTTCACTTTTCCACAAGCCAGTGGATGCCAAACTGTATTGTATACGGAAAAAACAAATTAAAGATTGAAGAAAAATCTAAAAAACTAAAACATGCAGAATGTTGGGAAAGCAAAAATATGTGCATCTTTATTTTTTTTACATGGTAATAATCCTGCAACCTTGCGTCCAATCATCCAGGTTACTGTCTGTATCCTTTTTTTAAAATTTCAACCTTGTTTTTTTTATTCATGATAGAATATTGGAATATTTCCCCCAGTGTTAGACAGTAGAGACAGACTGGAAACAAGGCACAAAACAAAGTGGAGGATGACATGCAAATAAAATTCTCCAGCCATAATCAAACCAGACATGTTACGATTAGTGGTTTTAACCGCTAGGCTTCCAGCGAGCCCTTATATTTAATTAGCACGCTCTATAATTAAAACGCTAGTCTGCTTGTGTTTCATAATGTACCTTACTCTGCACGGCTCTCTATTGTTTTTGTTTCACTTGTTCACTGTTGCAGGGATTCAGTTTCAAAACCCAAATTACAGCAATAAAAGTCCCTGCTTCACTCATAACTCCAGATATGTTGTATTTGCCTGTACACACACAGAAACGGGTCGTTTTATTGGTCTCGCCCTCGTTAAGGTCAGATTAATTGCTGATCTGCGAGTGTTTGATTTGAGGAAGCCGCTCGTTGTTTGAGCTCTCCTCACTCTTTCACATGATTTACAGAGAAAAAACGAGCTGATCTCACGGCTACAACGCAAACACACATTCGTAATGATTAACACACACGCACGCCGGAGAGTGTTCTCTATGTCGGTTTGCTGAATAGAGAATGATGGTCGCAGTTCCCAGGCAAGACCCGCTGAACGTCTGAAAATGTCGTTTCCTCTGCGTGCGTTTCTTGCCCTGACGGTGTGTGACAGCGCTCCAATGTTCAAAGTGTGTGTTTGGGTATGGAAAGCCTCGACTGTGTGCGTACGTGCGTGCGTGTGTGTGTGTGTGGGAGTGTTTTTGCAAGCCGTGTCTGCTCTTACACGTGAGTGTGTGTGTGTGTGTGTGTGTGTTGGTCTATAATAGCAGCCATTTAGCAGTGCTGTAGGCACCGTAATAGCAGCTCTGTACTAATACTGCTCTAATAGCTGGGCTGCCTTTGGGTTTGGGTCACATTCAGGCCACACACACTCTGAGTATGGACTGGTCTTTTGCGAGCTTTGGTCAGACACACACATACGCAGCACACACAGACACATGTACATACACAAGCTGGCACACTCGCACGCCTCCGTGGACACGCACATTCACATGTACCGACAGACTCTCTCCCTTTCTCACACACTCTCACATTCTCTCGCTCACACACAGAGGTGAGGCGCTGCCCACTGCAGTGTGCGGCCAGCCTCTGTGCTTTGTTGGCCGCTCGGCGTGCTTGTTCAACATGTCTTATTAATGACACTAATACAGGCCTGTTTCCTCCACTGTGTCTGAGCAGCGGGCGCTCTCATACTGGGCTCTTTGACACGTTATACCTGGGTGTGGGCGTGTGAAATTACATGTGCACACTTGCTATTATGGCACAGCCTGGCTCTCATTTGCAGTACATAGCACTTTTCTATATTATTGATGATCCAGAGCGCTGTCAGGCCGTCTGAGCGTGTGTTGTTTTGACCCTCGTACCGCATTTCAGGGTGGGAAATGACCACCAGACACCTGACAAATCCGGTAAGTGTTTGTCTGGGAGGAAAGTCCGCTCCTCAGGTCGCCACCTGTGTTTGGAGTAGTGTTCTTTTCATAGGAGAGCAACAGCTGGTGAAACAGAAAACTGACTATGTTGGATGTTTTTTTTTTTTTCTGTTCTGATTTGCTGCTCTGAACTGATGTATTTCCAGTCCGAAATGTAATGAAAAAACGCTGTAGCGCTTTATTGTACTGTTCTCTTATTTCCTAAGAATTACCTGGTTTTGTCTTGAACATTTCCTTAAAAGAAATGTGTGATTTGATAGAGGTATTGGGAAAAGGATGACAGTGTTTTAGATTAGTAATTTGTGTTCTTGTTAGAAGTGATTTTTAGAGGAATTTCCTTGAAAGATCCACTCAGTTTAAACTAAACATTTATTATGTTAGAAATCTACACTTATTCTGTACATACATGTTGAACTGTATGTTTTATGGGCTGCAAGGTGGCTCAGTGGTTAGCATCGTTGCCTCACAGCACGAAGGACGCCGGTTTGCGTCCCGGTGAGGACACCCGGGATCTTTATGCGTGGAGTCTCCATGTTCTCCTCGTGCAGCGTGGGTTCTCTCTGTGTTGTCAGGCTTCCTCCCACAAGGTCCAGAAACATGTTGAGGTTAATTGGTGATTCTAAATTGTCTGTAGGTGTGAATGTGAGTGTGCTTGGTTGTCTGTCTCTAAGTGTAGCCCTGTGATAGACTGGTTACCTGTCCAGGTGAACCTGCCTTCACCCTGAGTCGGCTGGGACAGACTCCAGCCCCCCATGACACTAGTGAGGATGAAGCGGTGTATAGATAATGGATGGGTGTATGCTTTATGTTTTGCACATTGACCATGCGTACTGTGCACAGACTAAAACTCTCTTTGATATTTAGCAGGTTACATACGTTAAAATAACTGGACACATCCACATTGAAAACAGACTTTGTCTTATGTCTAAAAAATTCCAAATTACACTTCCTTTTAAAACACATCTAAGGAAATTATCAGGAATTTACAAACCCCCAAAAACAACACATTTTGGAACTCACCTTGGTCATACAAACTTTTCAAAGTGTCAGGTTATATTTTGTACATTAACGATAAAATGCAACGCAGAAAGTTGTCTCTGATGACATTTTTGATAGAGCCTGCATTCTTGATGTTACCTATCATTATCATAATACCCAAGAATAAGCAAATGCAAGTACAAAAAGTGGAAAATGGACATCATTTTACTTTTGCATGACAAGACATCAGATAGTCAATCAAAAAAAAAAAAAAATTACCAAAAAGACGAAAACTATGTTGTTGTTTAGAGGAAATTGCTGTTTTGGGCAGCCTAAATCAACAGACAGTAAAGCTGGCTTTAACTTTATTTTAATGACATTTAAATGAGAACCATCATAATTTAGGTATAATTTAAAATAATACACAACTCCAGTGTTGACAAGACGCTGTCAACACCACGACGGCCTAGAGCTCATCTATTTCCACACATTTTCCACATTAAGGAAAGTTGCACAGCAGACATTCATCATCGGCAATTTTGAGCCGAATATAAAGCGTTCAGTCTTCAGACGACTTTATCAACTTTACACACACACATACACGCAGAAACACACACTTGAGCCTCCCATATGCAACGTAGACATTCTCCTTTAACATTTGCTGTTGGCTCATTATCAAACATTGTTTCTAACACACTTGTATTCGAGAGGCGTGTTGGCGGCGTTAGAGACCTTGTCCTTCAGTGTGTTAACGGCCACCCTGAACGGCCGCTCATCACTCAGATGCACACAGACACACACACACACCCTCACGTGTTTACGCAGTATAGGTGTGTAGGAGTGTGCGGCTTTTCTGTCTAAATCCTCGGTGATAGATGTTAAATGTGTGTGTGTGTGTGTGTTGCGCTGTAGGTGGCTGTCTCCCTGACCTCTAGTTGATGGCAGTGTGAGTTTTAATAGCGCATTGAGGCCTAATTATAGTTCTCTGGTCACACAGCCCCACTGCTTTATGGCCATGTGTGTTGCTGTGTGTTTTGTGTGTCGGGGCTTAGTATGTCCTACATCAGGGCCTTTCCTAATAAACACACACTCTGGTACACATTCATACCCGGAGCCAGGTGTGTGTGTGTGTGTGTGTGTGTGTGTGTGTGCGGAGGTGTTAATGGAGATATCAGATTCAGCCAGAGGGAGAAACGTACCTCGCAGCACAACACGACATCACGGCTGAAATAAAACAGAAGCCATGAAAGACATCCAGGATTGTTGGTGTTTGAATATAATATTTTTTTTTTCTTAAACAGCAGAGTGAGAGCTGCCATACAGCAGAAAATGCCTTTTAAGCCACCAGTGATCCTGTTTGCTCCTGTTTCTCTTGCGTACACTGTCTTCGAGGGGGGGAAAAAAAGTACAGGAATGTGGGTAAAGCAGCATAAAAAGCTTCAAATGAACTAAGTTGTTTGCTATGCCGTCTGACCCCGTCTAAAGGCCAGAGTGTGTGGACCTGTTTCGAATGGTGGAGCTAAAAGCCTGCTGTCACAGAGAGCGACCAGGCGTGATGAATTGTGGATAATGGAGCGCACTTTGAGATAATCACTCTTCAAAGATGTTCGTGGTGTTGAACTTGGTTGTTCACACAAAAAGTGATGGAGGAGGATGAAGGAAAGCTTGGGAGAGCAGTTCAAACCCCGGCTGCCCATCACTGCACGAAATGTACGTTATATTGGATTGACACCAACCCATGTTCACGTCAATCTCCTACTTGTTTCATTACAGATTAGTCCGTCAATCTTAATCGCTAATCAGTCTGTGCAATATCAGACAATTAACATCTCAGAGTTCAAAGGTACATCAAACATATTCAGTTTTTCAGCTCTAAATAACACCGGAAAGCATTCATAAACATTCGGAGATGCTGTATTTGGAGAATGTTTGACACGCGTCCTTGATAAAGCACGTAACTTGTTGTTGTTTGACTAATCAATTAATCAGCTAAGTAAATGAGCCACGGGGGAGTGTGCATGTGGTATTTGGTATTCTCGTTGCCCTTATCTCTAAAGGAGAAATTACCGCGAGAGGCTAACGTAAGCTTTGATGCTTTTCAAAATAAATTTCTCTGTAGTTGTAAGACCGCAGCTACGAACACCATACAGGAAATTCCATATTGTAAATGGCAACGGTTTGTATAATTCTGGTCTTAATGGAATCAAATGAAGTGATCGTCTCCTTTCCTTTCTCCTCTTTCTCCGTCAGGTCACCATTCCCTGTGTATCCAATCTATGGATGGGATGCTGATGTTCTTCGAGCAGGACAGCTATTCCTTTGGCAGGTTCCTTCCTGGTTTTCTGCTGCCCGGCCCGCTGATGTACAACCCCAGAACTGACAGCTTCCTCACTGTGTCCTCTGCACGCCAGCTGGAGAGCTACAAGTAGGTTTTTCTTTTTAAACACAACCTTGAACTATAATATTAGCAACTTGATGTCACGCTCACTTGAAACAGAAAGGATCCGTAGGAAACACAGTGAGCGGAAGATGTTTAGCGAATTAAAAAGCTTTCAGAAGTGTGTTTTTGTGTGTTTCAATGTTGCCTATAATGTTTATTTTATCATAATGTAGGTCAAATGTCTGTTATCTTTGTTTTAAGAAGAGGTCACATGAGACATGCTCCCATTTAAAAGCACCTTGACTTGACCTACTTAAGTCATTAACACCGATGTTATTATAATTAAGATAACTTTATTTATGCAGCACCTTTCTAGAGCAAAGATAGAAAATGACTCACAATAAAAATGGATAGCGCAAGTAAATGAAATCCAATGCATAAAATCGTACAAGACTTACAATAAATGCAAACAGTTTGGAATAAACTGTAAAAGTGAGTCTTGTGAGTCTCAACTGCAGCTCTACCTAACGAGATGCAACAGAAATGAAGCACAACAAACACATTTAGTCATAGCAACACTTAACCATCTCTACAGTGAATGTGTCACACCTGGTCACCTTTGAAAAATGCTGCAGGTTGCATTTTATAACAGAAACAGGCTGGTCCCAGTGCAGGAACCTCCAATATGGAAGGGCTTAAGGTGAATCGTCTGAATGTCTTGATGCAATTAACCTCGTCTAAATGTCCATGTAATTTAGTGCAAATGCTATAAAACGCTGACGTTTTATTCTTGAACTGGACAAAGCATGTTATTAAAATGAACACACATAAATTTACAAGTATTAATCTGTAGGCTGTAGCAGCATAAAGTTATTTGAGGTTATCTGATGTCATTCCTCAGCATCAGCTGCCGATGGTTAGTGAGCTGCGCTGACTAAAGCTTCACCATCTTCAAGGCATCTGTTCTCACTGCAGAGCTTGTCTGGATGGACCAAAACAGACGCGCGTGCGCACACACACACACACACACACACACACACACACACACACAGACACACACACGTGCACACATGGTTTGATCGGAAAGCACTTCACTTTAATGTAAGCGCATGCACGCTTCCCATTCCCTCTGGCTGAGGCATATCTTTTAGAAGTCCTACAGACTGTGTGGGTGTAAGTTATGCATGTGTGCAGTTTTCTCTCCCAGCTGTTTGTTATCTAGGTGCCCCCCACCAGTAAAAAGAGACTCTCCAGACTAGATATCTTAGTGGAAACACTGACTTCACTACTCTCCCTGGTCGCACAAATGCGGCCCTGCAATGCACATACTGTAGTAAATTACAGAGCCCACCAGACACAGAGAACCCTCACATAAAAGATAACACTGCATCACTAATAGCAACCGTCTTGTTATTTCCTTTACATGCTTGCATGCATTGTAAGCAGTCCACCAAGGAGCACTGAGGTTAATTACAAATCGTAAATCCCTTACTTACCATTGCGTGTTATACGCTCGAGTTGGGACGGTCAGCCTTGTTCTGCTGTAGACTCAGTCATTGGTGTGTTCTAATTTATAAAGCTCGCTTTGGTCTGCTTTCTTCACATCTACAGCCAAAAAATATGTGAAGCTATTGTGTTTATTCCCAGGATTTATTATTGCAATTTGTTCCCAGATCCTGTACTGCATTGGAGAAAAAGGCGGCCATGGATTCAGTTGCAGAATTGGCTGAAAGAGCTGATTTCAATAAATGAATTTTAAAGCAAGCTGGAGGCAAAGAGGGCTGCAGGGTGGCGCAGGTGGTTAGCACTTTTGCCTCGCAGCAAGAAGGTTGCCGGTTCGGGTCCCGGTTCGGACATCCGGGATCTTTCTGCGTGGAGTTTGCATGTTCTCCCCGTGCAGCGTGGGTTCTCTCTGGGTTCTCCGGCTTCCTCCCTAAAACACGTTGAGGTTCATTGGTGATTCTAAATTGTCCGTAGGTGTGATTGTGAGTTTGTTGTCTGTCTCTAAGTGTAGCCCTGTGATAGACTGGTGACCTGTCCAGGTGAACCTGCCTTCGCCCTGAGTCAGCTGGGATAGACTCCAGCCCCCCCACGACCCTAGTGAGGATTAAGCGGTGTATAGATAATGGATGGATGGATGGAACATCTAAATGACTGCATCACAGTCTTATTTTTTTGGGATTTTGACCAGATGACTAACTCAGGGGGTTCAAAATCAACACACAGGGTCGGTGACTCTATCCTCCTCCTGTCGTCATGTCCAATGACGTGAAAAGCCAAATTACTCATGACATGTGCGAATAAGTGCAAACATGTTGTAATGACCTTCAGCGTTTATTGTCCTGTTAGCAACCTTTTCCAAACACAGGTTACTTGGCCTAAAAACGATCCGCTTAGAAAGAGCGCCGCATATAAGCGACTGTGTCGATGAAGTGATGGCGAACAATTGCAGCGATGCACGTGGATTACGCCAACTTTGGTGATAAACTCCAGGTCCCTCATACACAATAAATGCTTTTGATATGACAAAACAGCAGCAGGAAATGAGTTAGCAGCAAAGTAGCAGATGCGTTCACTGTGCCGTCCGAGGAAAGCATTAACAAATAATGTTTCAACTAAAATGCTTCAAGATGAGATCAAAGGGTTGATGGCCTTTGAGCTAAACACTTATCAATTACGCATAAATAAATAAAAAACAGACTGTTTTGCTTGGATTTTTACTCGGGTTGGATGTCGATTTCTAAGCGCTGTCATGCTGTGAATTAATACAATATTTAATCTCTGTGATGGCATTTGATTATTGTGATGTGTTTTTTCTGGTTCTCGGGTCTTTGCTTTGACCATGCAGAACCTCTCGATATTGATGGGAGTCTGCTTTAGATTTTTTTATCGTAACGCACTTAAAGGATTGGTTCACCCTTTTATACAACCCGGCACTGATGTGTTACGGCTTTACAGACTGTTATATATATATATATATTCCATATCAGATGACGGGGTCAGGGCTTCGCTGGCTGTTATACATTTAATATCATATGACTGGTCAAACTGTTCTGCCTCGCTCAGTTTATTTAGCCTGTTGGACCCTCTCCTGCTCTGATGAATGAGAGCTTGATTTGGTTACTCTGTGTGCATGTGTGTGTGTGTGTGTGTGTGTGCGTTGGCGTCAGCTTTCAGATTTTAGTTTGTGTTTATCCATGACACCGAGGAAGCATGTGCACGTAGTGTGTTTGCACAATTTGTGTGCGCGTCCGTGGGGGCGCGCGGCGTGTATGTATATGCTTGTGTGATGTATATGTTGAAGGTAAATGAGTGTGTTTGTTTGTGTTTTTCAGAGAGATCGTCTTTCATATAAATGAGGTGACTGTTTCCTCAACCTCAGTGTCCTAAACTCTGCATGATGACTGATACCACCTACACACACACTTGTACACACAAAGTCAGCCCATACCGAAATTGTCCATTGCATGAGAGTGCACACTATAAACGCCTTTTAAATGGACACACAAAAAAAGAGTATGTGTGTATACAACTGTCTATGATGATTATGTGTTTGTCTTCTTTTCCTTTGGGCATTCTGATGAATAATCAAATTTCTGTGGTTTTTCACATTTTTCTGTCATACACACAGGGCTTTGTGTGATTTTTGCCTTCTTTCATAATGCTTAAATCAACATCTAACCAAATACTGATGGATGGAGCTGAACACACACAAAGTCACACACACACCCACGCACATGTTCACTTTTAATTCATTAATGCTGCCTCATTCCCCATCATTAGTAAAACATCTAAATGAAGGGTGGAATTGAAATATCAAAACAGAATGAAAGAATACAGTTATTTCATAGTGTTGTTTTAGTATTATTAGGCTGAGTTTAAACCATTCACTCGAGCCTGCCTGTCGATCCATTGAGTGTTGCTTTAAAAGCTTAAAACCCCTGACATGTTTAATATATTTTTTAGTCCATTTTCTTCCCCAGGAAATGGTCACGGCGTGATGAAAAGGTTTCTTTACTGGCAGTCATCCATAAAGCTCATTAGTCTGCTCGCCGTTTCTCATACGAGCTCAGCAGCGGGTCCTGCTACTGTACGGATGAGTTCAAAACTATAAATCTGGCGTTGTATTGCAAAACTCAGAGTTTACAACACTTCATTTACTATTTATACACAAGTGTTATGTTGAATTAATATCACTTTTTGGGTCACATATGGTAATCAGATTTATTCAGGTATAAAATGTTGTTCAGGCAATTAAATGGGCAGGGATCTGATGGCTTTCTGTTCTGTACGAAAAAATAAATAGAATTTAACCAAAACAAGGAAGCAATAGTCCTTACAAGAACCCATGCGTGGACGGTGACAGCGCCTGAAATGTGATTTATTTTCAATTTCATTTTTAAAAATTTATTTATGTTTTGCTTTTCAGAAAATCTAAACTGTAATGGGCCATTCAGGAGACCAAGCAGCCTTCAGTGTGTACCAAAGCTGTGCCCTGGTTCTGTACTTCCTAATCCTCAAGAAAGTTTGAGGATGTAGCGTGTAGACACTAAAAGCACGACTAAACTAAAGTCATTCCTGCAAAACGATGATTGACAGCCAGTCCAGTGGCGCTGTGCTTATATGCTAACATGCTAATGTTTAGTAAATAAGCCTTAGGCCAATAGCATGCTGCCATTTGCTAATTTGCAGCACAAATAATGGCTGAGGCTATTTGGAACATCATTTGCATGCAGGTATTTGGTCCCAAACTAACATATTGGACAAATACTTTTTTTTTTTTTTAAGTTATTTTTTTGGCCTTTATTAGTTTCAATTACAGCTGAAGGAGAGACAGGAAAGTGGGGGAAGGGGTTGCAGCAAAGGGCCATGAGCGGGATTGGAACCCATGGCTGCTGCATTGGGGACTATAGCCCCTGTACATGGGTCACCAGGTCAACCAGGTGAGCTATAGTGGCGGCCCTGGACATATACATTTTTAACCTGGTGGCAACACTACAGGAAATACTGTCAAGGGATCACCAAAGTTTTTAGATATGTGCAACATTTTGAAGCAATTAATATAATCGATATTTTTCTAAATCAGAGTAAAGGACCTTCTCTAAAAGCCTGATAGCATAAACATCAGTATACATGGTAAAAAAGGTTTTATATTTGTACGTGCAGTCGATGTACGCTGTTGTCCCACGAAGGAAAACGAGCAGTCAGTCACAGCTCTCCCAAATAAAAACATAGCTGCTATGAATCACCAGCAGTGCCCATAATGTGACAGCCATATTGGATTATGGTTCTTGCGATTTAAGGTAGATTTCAGACCTGCCTGCCTTGATTAACAACAATTTTGTGGTCCAAATGTGCAACAGAGTGAGAAAACTGAGCGGATAAATCAGCAGTTATTTAGTGTTTGGTCTGCGGTTCGGAGTCGGGCTGGGTTTGGGGTTTGGTGTTCTCTGTTCATCCAGGTGTTAGAGAAGAAGGGTAGATTCCCGCCAAGCCGCTTTGACTGCCAGCTTCTTACTGGAAAATGCTTGATGCTGCAGATGCCAAGATCAACTGACCACAGATCAGTCCGACCGCTTTATTCTCAGCCAGTTGCCAACAGCTCACTGATTAAAACTGATAGACCGCAGTTCCGGGGAATGGTGGGTCAGCGGTGTGTTGACTGACCTGACAGAAGCTGTAAAGGAGAAGGGGGAGTGTTAGATGCGAGCAGAGTTTTATCAGTTTTGAACATGTTCTACAGCGTTCGACTTTATCTAAGTGTATGTAACTGTATCTAAACTGAAAATGAAAAGGCAGCATTCAATCATCTACTATCATCTGCTTGAATGTGTCTAGGTTTGATGCATTTGCATATCTGAAATAGCTTGGCAGGAGTTCACAAAAACAGCTCAGCAAACAACTTTCAACACATAAAACACGGAGCAACAAACGGCACTCTGACAGCACTTCAACAGGAATCCGAAAGTGATCCCCAGACACTCGGCGTGTTTGTATAAGTAGCTGTTTGTGTCTCTCCAACTCACAGGTATGAAACTCTGGCTGTAGCTACTGAAGCAGAGAGTCGACAGGATCCCGACTTACCCCTCAAGACAGGAGGCAAGAGGCTGGCGGTGAGTCCTAAACACACTAACATATAGAAATCTTTGGGATTTGGTATCCCCCAGTCAGATGTAAACAATTAGTGGGATCCAAATATACATACATGTAATGTAAATATCCCCAGAGCAGCACAAAAGAAAGAATCAAGAGGTTTTAGAAATATACAGTGTCAGTGTGTTTCGAAGGTGTCTTTTTCTGTATTTGTAATACTTGGATGTTTTCATCAATTTGTCAAATTAGAAGGAATTTGGCCACTAAAAAACTATTAAGGGTGTTCAAACAGTGCATGTTTCACTCCTGTATTAAAGAAGTGTAACTTTGCCTGTTTGTGTTCTCCTCCAGCCTGACTGGACCTTTGTCCTGGGAGAACAGGCCCTGGACCTCTCTGTACCCTCCTTCTCCCACTCCTCCTCATCCATCTTCATACTGGGTGAGAGGAACCTCTACTGTCTCCGTGACAACGGGCAGATTCGCTTCATGAAGAAGCTGGAGTTCAACCCCAGCTGCTTCCTGCCCTACGCCTCAGGTAAACCAGAACACTGGAGGTTTAGGGACTGCTTAGCTGAGGGAGTGCAGCAGCCAAAGCGACCCCTAGCTATAAAGGGACATTTCCCCTTTACAGTCCTTATGGTCCTCTGTCCTACAAGATTTTTTTCAGCCCTACTGCTCCACACTTGATCCAGTTAAGGACTTAATACTGATTGGCTGAGTAGCAGAAACGGATCTATTTGGAAAGGGCAGAGCGTGTAGCCCTTAATTGGGTTAGGTGTGTAAAAGTAATGATTTAACAGACATCTATTGAAGACAGATGAATGGAAAGGGATGGAAAACATTGGTTATAGAGTTTTAAAGAGGAAATAAAATTCCAATCATGTTTCTCTGGCTGCAGCAGAACAGTGTTAGTTGCCAGATGAATGCATTTAAGTCCAAATTAGATTTTACCCTGAAAGGTGGTGAATAATGTGGAGGCTGTTCTGTAGAAACACAAAGTTCAAGCGGTAGCATCACTTATGAAAGACAGCAAGAGTTCAGAAGTCACAGGACATGTTAAATCACTCTCAAGCTAACATGTCTTAACCCTTAGCATCTGGCAGCTAATCAGAAATCACCTGAGATAAAAAGGGAAGATAAAAATGGGAAAGAAAAGTTGTTGTTCTTCTTAAAGGATACACAATCTTGTCTTCCAGAGAGCTGAGTAGTTTCACATTTCGCCATTGCAGCACTGGCAAAGCTGAGATGGGTTCAGCCTGAAGGGAAGTACAGGGCAGACTCACAAAATTCAGTATGCATCAGTGCACCTGCCACAACCAAACGTCTGAAAATAAGTGAATGAAATACATAAAAACAAAGTATTTTGTGCAGTGGCACACTGCCACATGACTGGCTCTGCAAGAAGCTGCCTTTGGCAGAAAATGATGGAATAAATGGAGTAGCTCAGCTACATGCATTAAAACAAAGACTTAACAGACTACAGAACATTTAGTAGCACATAAGCATTAAAACATACAGCTGTGCAACTATGTGAAATAGTTATGTACAGAATATTGCTGCTGTGTTCTACGTTAAGAGTTAGTCCAACATAAACCTACAAAAGACAATTATCCTGAAAATGCATTATAAGGTTTAAAACCACAATAAGAAAGGCAAGTTTATTTGTATAGCAAATGTCCTATACAAAGGCAGTTCAAAGTATGTTATATAATGCATTACCATGTTTAAAAAAGCAAGAAAAACTGTGTAAATATTCAAATTCAAATTAAAAGAATACATAAAATAAGAGATTCAAAGATTAAACTTCAAATAAATGAATCCCAGATAGCCTTCATTAAGGTACTGACATTTTTAAACCAAATCTAGAAATATCTCAAAGTGTTGCATTAATTCAAAGCAGTGGGGAAAAAAAACTAAGATAAGTCTTCAGCTAAATCTTTAGCTTAGTTTTAAAAATGGCTGAACTTGGTTTATTTAAGTTTTAATGATTTCAGTGGTGGGCTTCACTAAAAGCCACTCCACCATGTTCGTTATGAATCAGTAACCGTATCACTGATGTATTTTGGGCCTTGATCACTGAAAGACTTACAGACTAGAAGTAAGGGTCTTCAGTTTAGTTCTATACATAACTGGAAGAATTTGAAGGATGTGATGTGTTCTTGGTGTTTGTCAGTATTCAATCAGTAGCCCTATAGACTAGAGTATCTGGCTTTTTAGCTGCTAATTGCTTCACTGTGTTCAACGGCTACTCTCTGTGTCTGACTGCTGTTTGTTGCTTTTTTTTTCAAAAAACGTGAAAATTACTGCTTGGTGCAAAATGGCTCAGAACAGTGAAGCAGAAGCTCATGAACTGTGATGCTGCGTGTGACAGCTCACCTGTCTCATGTGGCGAGAAGTGTGACCTGATATTTGATCCTGTCTAGTCGGTTATCAGTTTTAATTTTTAATAAGGAGTTAAGTTAATTTTGTTGTTGCTCATGCGTGCAGCTCTCTAGCTGTGGGGGAACTCAAATTTATGTAATAAAGTCAGAGGACAGACTCCTACAAACACTTTTAAGTATGTCAATTGTGTTTGCTGATTCGGAGTTCAGACTTGTGCCGTGTAGAAAGAAAATAATGTAGAAATGTTCCTAGGTCTTAACTATTAAGACTTATTGTTGCAACTTTTACAGAAAGTTGACCAGGGTGCTCATTCAGACATGACACATTTGGATGCCCTCAGACTAATGTAAAGGAGGGCATGTCTGAAGGAGGCTATAGACAACACTCTCATAAGTATGTGCATGTGTCTGCTGTATAGGAAAACAGCACAGCTACAGGCCTGTAATGGGTTCCAGCTTTGAACACCTCTCCCTGTCTTCGCCTCTGATGGGGAAAGAGAGGGAGAGAAAGTGATGGATAATACGGTGACTGTGGAGAAGTCTGCTAACTTTGCTGTCTGCTGTTAAAAAGGCCATCACATCTAAGGCGAGAAACACTGCTTCTTATACACACACAAATAGCACTAAAGGTGTATTGCTTGAGACTTCGAGTGGATCATACAAGTGGTTTTGTGAGTTACTCCGGATAAGGATCTTAAATGGGTCTTCAGCTTGTTAGAGGAAGGAGAGGAAGGAGGCGGGAAACCTAACAAACTGGTATTTTGAATGCGCACTCGGGGACACCTTTACTGAAAGCTTGCATCTGAATGTATGAATGAATTCAGTCTCCACACAAACATGAAGCCACATAATTCAATAATTAGCAATTAGCCAGGCAACTGTCTCAGATTGCAGCTTGATTGTGGTGATTTAGCACAGATGACATGAGAACATACACAAAAAACATGTGCACACACGTACTGTATACTAACAGGCAAATGTGAATTTATTAGTTTTAGTCTGCGCAGAGTGGGAAGAGCCTATGATCTGCACGGTCATATATCCATTTTAAGAGGGTTATTGGGGTTGCTCTAGTTTATGTTGTGGTTGTCTACAAAGCCGGTGTAGCTTGAGAAACCTTTCATTTATTTGTATAAAATCCTTTCTGCGTCCAGAAACTATTTTTCTGACTTTTCAGGCTCTTTTTCGTTTCCGATAAATCTTGTTAATTGGACAACAGTGCTTGCAACAGCACTACAAAATCACTCTCTTGGTTTGTGAGCGCTTAATTTAGCCTGGCATCTTGGGGGGGGGGGAGCTTTACTGTTGTATATAGTTTGTGCAAAAATGTGAGAAATATTACCCTGTTTATTGACAACAGTTGAACTTCCACAATGATGATTAAATACAGTAGAGGTAAAGTTAGGCGTATTACCCTCACGCAGCATGGAGCAATAAAAACATTTTTCTAAGTGTCCTTTACAGCAACAAGAGTGTATTTGTCTGGTTCAGTTTACGTAACAATGTACTGTAGACCCATTTAATTTGAAATACACTGACGGATGGAAAGAGAAAATAAAAAAAAAAAGGATGTAAAAAAAAAAACGAAGCAAAAAATAGAATAGGGGAAAGATCCAGGAGGGAGGATTTATGGTGGGATCGCAAGAATGGCCAAGAGCTTTCTCCTGATATCTGTTTTCAATTTAAGAATTAAAATATCTCAGCTTTCAAAGTGCCCTACACTATCTGCTATTTAGATTATTTAAATCGCTCTTGGAAATTGTCTGTAAGTTCAATGCGTGATGTGCCAGCGCAACAAAAGCAGCTTTTATTGGGACATGATTCCTGTCAACAATCAAAACCGCATAAAAATTCCCACATGGCTGGAAGATTACAACTCCCAGGAGCAGACTGCTGCTACAGTCACCGCTCTAAACCGAGTGCACGCTCGAGTTTATTGGGAAAAGGCTGATATTTAGTGACACTATGACAGTTGGAGCTGCCACCCAGTGTTCAGAAAGGGCTATTTGGTTATGCAACCCCATTAAGTGGATTTCTATAGAGCCTTCATTGTTGTGAGTGTAGTGCAGAGGAAGATAGACAACTGTGATCTCTTGAGTGTTTCCTGATGCTCGCCTTCTGGCGTTCATCCTCACAGCTGCCTCTGCTGGACCAGTGCCTGCACCCTCCCAGTCTGCCTCCCTCTGTCTGTCTGGTCCTTTCTTTCTTTTTTGTTTTTTTGTTTTTGTCTTGTACCTTTTTTTTTGGCTTCACTGCCCATCAGAAACCCTTAAACTAAAGCTAAACTCCTGCATGCCAGCCATAATAAGATGGACAGGTATGGATTAATTCAGATTAGGGCACAATCACTGCATGTTTCGGTTAGTGTGAGTCATTGTCAGATCTTAATTTAGCTGAACTTCTATGGGGAGTTTTTGAGATGTTTTGTCAGGCAGTGCTTTCCACCATCGTTTAAAAAGTATAAAATAAGAGAGGGACTAGTTTACGAGACTTTTCTGTTAATTTACCACTTAAATCTGCATCACAGTTTATATTTAAAACCCATTACGATGCAAAATCATAACAAAATAGGAACATACAAAGTTAAAAATATGGCTCTTCTTGGATTTTAGAAAATGATTCCTTAGTATTCTCACACTTTTTTAACAGAATGTAATAGAGACACATGGAAAATAGGAGCGAGCAGAGAGCGAGAGAGAGGGAGGGGAGTGACAGCTGAACATTGTGGTTACATGGTAGTGGATGGGAACCACTTTTCCTTTTCAAGGAATGAAAACAGGAGGAGGAGAAGTAAGAGAGGGATGAAGAAAGGGCAGAGGAGTGGAAAGGAGTGAAACTGGCAGATGGTTTAAAAAAAAAACTGAAAGGATCAGAGGGTTAGAAAAAGCAGGTGAGAATAGACAGATATATAAAAAACAAACAGAAAACTGAGGAGGGCTAAGACGAGAAGCAGAAAAGAAAAAGGAAAGTAGCAGATAAAGAAAAGACGAGGAAAAAGACAAGTTAGAGAGAGAATGCAGGATGTGGAGATAAGAGGCACTGAACAGTTCGAGAGAGAAAAGGTTGTGGTGAAAGGAGCCGACGTCGAGGAGATGCTCGGCTTGAAAACGAAGGCAGAACGTAGATTGGACCTTTTTTATAATTAGATTGTAATTATAAGGCTGATGCTGAGATATAAGGTGTGTATTTGCTTTGATGTGGCACCAACACACACTCTGTCATTTTGACCCCTGCACCGTACCACCCTGCTGACCGCTGTTACTATATTATAACTTGTGTATTCAACTGTGTGAGTGATTGAGGCGTGTTTGTTTTGCGTGTGGCCGTCACCTCAGATCTCTCTAGGTGGTAACTGCGCCATTGGTGGGACTCTGACTGGACATTTGTGTGTGCGTGAAACATAAGTAGTAAAACAGAAGTGGTATTTATATTTAATGTTTCTCATCATGAGTCACAAGAGAAAGTGTATATGTGACTTTTGTTGTAAATACACCTATAAAAGCCGACTTTGTCTCAGAGGGAAAGATCTAGTCGACAACATTTTTATATACAAACCAGATGTGAAATGTAAAGAGATGATTTTTCTTTACAGGAGAGTACAAGTTGCACTCATATTAAAGGGCAGTGCCACCCACCACAGGAATTTGTTATTTCTGTGCTCCATGGTTGTTGGATTTGTGAATACGCGCCACTGTTTTCCAAAATTAAAAATCAGAGACAAAACCCTTGAATTTGTGCCGCTATGAAACTGAGGTCGGGTTTCCAGCCGCAAGACACTAACCTGAATCATCACAACAAATTTGCTTTTTGGAAAAATAACAGAAAATAAAACTATACAGTGCAGTCTGAACTTTTCTCCCGGTCAGGTCCAGAATCATTCTCTGAGCTAGACTTTAATCCTCAGGGCAGAATTCAAGCTTTTTTTTTTTGCACTCAGTCTAAGTGGCTTTGCAGGGGAACTTTGACTAAAATGTGTAAAGTAGCTTGGTTCTTCTGTCTAACCATTTCTTTCTGGTCTTGTTTAGTGACAGATGGCACCACAAACCTGTTGCTAGGTAACCACACCAACATGCTGCTGGTTTACCAGGATGTGACTTTGAAGTGGGCAGCCCAGCTCTCCTTTGTGCCTGTGGCTGTTCGTGTTGCCAACTTCCCGTGAGTACAACCTCCAGCAAAACAAGACATCCGATGCCACTGTGTCCGTACTGCGGAGAGAGAACTGGGTTTGAGAAACCAACGAGGGGTTCAGATGGTTTTAAAAGTCAAACTTTGTCACCTAGCAGACAGCACATGTGCAGTACACGGAGCTGGACACACATGTAAACACAGCAGGTTTGTTGTCGTGTTTATCAGCTTGTGAAATCCAGTGTGCGACTTCTGACAGAAAATTGCCCCGACAATGTCTTCCAGCTGGCCAATCGGAGCACAGCGGGGAGGGGCCAGCCAACAGCCAATCCCTTGGCTCTTTCCAAACCACTCCAATCAAACTGCAATTTGATACAATTACAACGCAAGGCACAAACACGGTTGAAAAATGATGTGGTTTCTGATTCTGTGTGTGCACATGTGTGTTTTAGATGCAGGAGATAGTGTGTGTCTGGGTAGCTGTTTGGTTTAGTTCGAGGCTGTGTTGTTTTAAAGCGCTCGATAGTCATCGGGGGGGTTTTTCGGTGTGTCGCCGGGACACTGCACAGATTGTGGGAGAGGATCACACGCAAAACAAACACACACACACACAGTCACCCCAGATCGCTGTGGCTATCTGTAATTTACAGCTCTGGGAGTTCTTGCTTTGTATTTTTGGATGCAGTTTCGAATTTTATTACTTAATTCTGTTAACACTCGGATTAAATGATCTGGCTGCTCTTTGGCTAGGGGTCTTCACATGTCTAAATATGGGCCCAATCTGAAACAGACCTGTGAAAAACAAGATTTTGACATATTTAATGTTAAAAGATAATCTGGAAGAAGCTATTAGGAAACAATAATGAAGAGAAAATGCTCCGTTAGCATCAGCATGATTCGGGATGTAGCATTAAAGAGAAATGCCCTATCATGTAACGCACAGAAAATGTTTTGATAACCTTTATGCTAAGGGTCACAATGATTATTGTTCCATCTACGCAGCACTTTGTCTTTGTCGTACAAACGGTGGGAACTCATTTTCAGTGATCGTTGAAGGTGTGTGTGTTTTTAGCGAACTTGAGAGCTATCGTTTTTTATGAATGTGTGTGTTTCTGCCGCAGTTGGTCGTGTCTCTATGAATGTGAATTTATCAGAGAGAGAGAGAAAGTGTGTTTCCGCAGCAGTTAAAGTGAAAGTTTTATGCCCCCTCAGACACCCTCCTGTGCAGGTGTGGAGCCGGCTGCTGCTCTCGACCTGAACCCCCTCATGTGTGGGTCTGTGTGTGGGTGTACGTGTTACCGCCTCACTGGACTGGAACAGAAATCACACACATACACACTCACACAACACATCTGCAACCAGTTACCTAACATGCACACACACACACACACACACACACACACACACACACACACACACAGTTAAAACACATTATTGCATCACTCAGCATTTCTTCACGGTCTCACTCTTATCAACTTATTCTACATTACAAAGCGGTGTTGAACTTGACATCCGGCTGTACTAAAAGTAATAAACAACTAATGTTGAATTGCAAGCAAAGGAATTTTCGGTGCAGGTTCCTAACAGATAGCAAATGGCACACTGAAGTGGGAAACGTTAACCTCTCCTCTCCTCTCCTCTCCTCAGGGAGCTGAAGGGAGTCGTGATCAGTCTGAGTACAGATGGTCATCTCCTGTGCTCGTACATGGGCACAGACCCTTCGTTCTTTTCAACTCCGAAGGTGGACGCCAGGGAGGCCGACTACGAGCAGGTGGACGCTGAGATGAAGAAACTGCAGAAGTTTATCAGAGAGGCCACCAGGACCCAGGGTAGGAGACTGATGGAGGCCTGATAGAGACTGCGTAATGCTCAGAATGCTCCTTTTTATGCACAACTACTGGGCTGTTCACTGTCTATAATTCCTGCCAGTTGAATCTTAGATCAGTTGAATGTTAAATACTTTAAATACTTTCTTTTCAAGTCAATACAATGTCCACATAAGGTCCAAACTGATGTATTCATGGTGTATTTTAATGGTCAAACAGCCAGAAAAGTTTTGAAGTCAGTGAAAGTTTTAATTAAAGTAGCTGTAATGAGCAAATATATGCAATTTCTACTGTTTAAACAGTCTTGAAATAATTAATTCATTAAATATTTGTCATGACTTTTGACTGTTATCGAATGTTTGCAGACACAAGAAAGCACACGACTTCTTAAAATGTTTGCTTGCAAAGTCATTCTAGTTTTGTAAATCTAATCACTTGCATTTGTGAGATCTTAAAAAAAAGAAACATCTCTCGTTCAGCATTTTGAAATCTGTATCTGTTGTTTTTTCAGACATCCTGCCCAAAACTGACGCTGAGGAGGACCTGTCTGTTACAACTGCTGTGTCCTCCAGCATAGACAGTCCATCGGTAAACAAACACACTGGTACAGATGTGCGATCACGTTTACCAGCATGCACACACGCAGGCTCATCATCCTCTTAATCTCTGTCCACAGCAAGCTCTGATCCAAGACATCGATGGTCTGCCTGTCCCCTCAGTGACCATACAGGTGAGCCGTCCGTAGGTGTGAATGTGAGTGTGCTTGGTTGTCTGTCTCTAAGTGTAGCCCTGTGATAGACTGGTTACCTGTCCAGGTGAACCTGCCTTCACCCTGAGTCAGCTGGGACAGACTCCAGCCCCCCATGACCCTAGTGCGGATTTAGCGGTGTATAGATAATGGATGGCTGGATGGATACTCATCATAATCTCCACATCTCATCATTGTTGTCTCTCTCCAGGTGACGGTGAAGGCCAGTAGTGTTGTACAGTCCTCTAAGCTGACCATCGGTGTCCAGCCTCCTCTCGCCGTCACTCAGGACCAGTTCGTCCTTGAACCCATGGGTCAGTTAATAGCAGCTGTTCTTTGTGTTTATTGTCATTGTGTGTGTGTTTGTATATCTTTTTGAACCTCTTTTTCCTTCGCCTGTCTATTGTTAGTTCAGAATATTGTGGCTATTATTTTTTTTTAAACACACAGTAGACGTCTGATCAATGGGGGATTTTACGTAAAATAACAAAACATGCTATTTTTCTTCACCCCAGATGATATCTGGTGTATTTGATGTATCTGTCACTGGGGTCTCTGCCTCTGCTTATGATTTCCCACAGCGTTAAGGCATGACGAATGAGTGAATGCTCTTCCATCACTTCAGAGGGTGTCTGATCACTGCAAGTTTGTGGAAAACCAACAGGTTTTGAGTTTTTACATGTAAGGAAAAAGCAAATCTGACACACCAACTCCAGTATGTTTTGTTGTTTGGATCCCTTGTGCGGTGCTCGAGAAATCTGTAAATCTACTGAAACAACAATAAAAAACAAAGGAAAGAATTGAAGGGTGTATCTTATAGCAATACAGTGACTGCATTTTTAAGGAAAATCTTGCGTTGCTTTTTGCAGCTGGTTTTCTGTAACCTTTCATCATCTGATGTCATCAGTCACTTTTGTTCTTTCCCAGCCTCACTCAGTCTCACATGTACACACACCCATACGGTCAACACACAGTTTGGCAGCTCCCCTCCTCCTCCTTTCACGTTCTCCTCCTCCTCCTCCTCCTCCTCCTCCTCCACAGTCTGAGCAGACCCACACATTGGCAGCGATTGACTGAGTGAGTGAGTGAGAGGTGTGTGTCTGCGTTTATTTGTTCAGCTCTTATCAGTCTTTACACCATAAATTCTGTTGTCTAGCTGTTGGCCACCTCGACCAGACAGCGGCAACTTTGAACCGAGGCACCCAGACACTGGATACACACAACCTCGTAACCCCTTCGAACACCGATATCTCCTGTCGGCTCGTTAAAAGAACATCACCCATCCTGTAACACAGTGTTTGCCGTGCGCTTTGAGCTGTTGCACAAGTCTTCTGTTTTTTTTACACCTATTGTGTGCATGTAAACGTGGAAGCTTAAATTTACAGTGTGTGTAATGTAAGCCAGTTGGGGGAGGCTTTTATCAGAGGCTCCGTATAGCACCAGGAGAGCATTACATTTTTAAAATGTGTGGCCCCACTGGGAGTTGAACCTCTAACCCAGTTGGTGTCGGTGCCTTGCTCTGCCTGTTAGTCTACATATGGAGCGGGACTCCTAATCCGTACAGCGTTAGATCACGCCTAGAGATTGTGTTCTGTGGTCTGAATCACAGCGGAAAGGTTTCTATTCTTGCAGTTTTGTATTGGGTTCATTTTCCTTTGAAAGACAAATCAAGAGACAAATAAGCTGCTTAAATACCAGACAGTTTCTGTGACGTCTCACGTTAAAGAATCCGTTACAAACAGCAAACTACGTCCAGTCTTTTTTGTCTCTCTCGTCTGTGGTTTTTCAGCTGAGAACATGTTTCTAAGTAGCCGCCTGTAAGCACGAGTCCAGATTCTTCTTCTTGTAGTTTTGTTGTACGTGGCTTTCCAAGCAGCCAGATGTTACCATTTGTCTTCATGTCATCTCCTGCATTTTGTCACCTTTTTGGTGTAGTACTTGTCTGGACTGTCCTCCAGAGTTAAAAAGTCTTTGTTCTTCCTAGACTCAGGGCGTTTTCAACCTCCTAGAATTTGGTACAATTCCTGATGTGTGAAAGCTGCTGTCAAACTCAAAATTGGACTCAGTTCCTCCTAAAAAAAAAAAAAAAAAATGGTGCTCATGTTTCGCGTTTCGCAAGCTGCAGCTGGACAGAGAATGAAGTGAATGCTGATATAATTATAGCATCCATCAGTCACGATCAACAATCATTTCCTCATCACAAAATAAGCATGTAGTGAAGGCTCATTGTCAAGTATCTTCTCACACTAGAAATGCGGCTTATTTCTAGGTAATGCTGCATCAGATGGGTTATGTTTCCAGACGCTTCTGGTTTTAATTGCATTTTGCACGGTAGTGGGACCAAAACAGCATCAAAATGATGAAAAGTATCTTCCTTGTTTAAGAAATGCCATGTGTTATGGATATGACGTAAATGGCGTACAGTACTGGCACGGATACATGCTGTACCATCGGCCTAAGCCTCAGAAGGGTTCTTGTGTGTGAAATCGAACCTATAATAATGACTCCTCCAAATGAATCATGGGCCGAATTTAACAACACCCTAAAGGGGAAAAAAATGCAGCCAAGCATGAATAAGCTGCTCCAAACACGGTCCGTGCAGACGCAGCTCTAACATGGCAGTTTTATCTCAACCCAGAAAGCCAATGTTTCTGTTTCACCTACTTGCTCTCGGTTAGTTAGAATTTCATAATTTACAGTTTTGTTCAAACAACACACTGTCAGATTGTCTTGTAATTTACAGATTTGTCACCACGAGGGTGTAAATCTCACCAGAGATTATTCAATATAAGGTCATACGTCAAACGAAACGCTCCGCCATGTGCTAACACAGTGCGGATAGTGTTGGCAGTTATTTTTTTTGAGGTTGTGTACTCAGAAGCTGGATTACTACCAGAAAATTGTCCTTTTTAACTCCAAACTTGCTCTCGACATTTGCTGAAACCATCATCCATCACAGCGGAGCAGTCACTACGTTTTTTGAAAAGGACCAGGATGGATTGTGAATTTATGATTTCAAGATGTGAGCCGCGTTCTCAGGCGGTTGGAACACCATCCATTTATTCTGCGCCCTGAATCAAACTGACCACTGCTTTCTCATGATTCATGATGCGTCGGCGCAGAAATGTAATGCGTTTTACCACAGTGCATTCTTATCTGAACATACACTGTACATGACCTCCGCAACTGTTAATGCAAGCACGATGCAGTTTTTTTTGCACAACACACTACATTTCCTCCTCAATTCTCGTGTCAACTTCCATTTAGAATGATCCCTTTTTATACGTCTTACATTTCACCATATTTTATACTGCACATTTTGTTTTTATTATTTCTTCACTTTAATGTATGTAATATTATCCTTTCAAATGCCCTCACAGTTTTATTATATTGTTTTTTGCCCTATTTTCATTTATATATTTGACCGATCATATTATAATGTTGGAACTGTAGATTGTGTATGTCAGCAGAACCCTCATTTGCATTTTTTCCAACCATTAATCTGTAGTTGCTATTTTTCTGCTTGCACTGATCATTACTTTTTTGCCCTAAACACATACCGTGTGTGCATTTGCATGCGCTTACTGTCAATAACCACAACATAATAGCCATCATGTATGAGAAACCAGGCGGCCCAGTGGTTAATACACATACTATACATACTACTTCATGCTTTATTGTCCACAACTGCTCTGATTCCGGTTTGGCACCTTCACTCCCCCTCTGTCATCACTTTTACTTTCTGTAAACCCTCGTCTGCAGAGCGGCCGGATGAAAAGGACAATCGTTACACACAACAATACATCTTGTCCAGTTAAAACCAACTAACACTGGACACTTGCTAACTTTCAGACGTTCCAGCTGTTGGGATGAAAAAAATGATTAAAGATGCTCTCTGGAAGCTGCTTTCTGATTTGGCACTAAACGAACATAGCTGATCACATAATCGGTATGGAATGTTTTTTGGCATTTCTAAAAGTCATCATCATCATCATTATATCTTTTAACCAGCTAACATTTTGTTGCAGCAACATCGCAGGTGCATAGTCCATAAATGCCTTGTTTATAACTTCCCATGTCCTGAATAAACACAAGCCGAAGAAAAACTTGGTTTGGGAAATACTTTGCATGAGTCGTGATGACTTCCATGTCTGTGCAGACAATAGAAACTGTGCCAACAAAAGCTCAAACTGAATCAAAAGTTAATTCATTGAAGAAGACGCCAGAAAAGGATTAAAAAAAGAAGCTTCTGGATTGGTCTGGTTGATTTGGTTCTTCTGAGTTTTTCTTCTTGGCAGCAGCTCTCAACATTTCACTGTTTATATAGAAGATCAGAGGCCGTGAGTCACTGCACTGTCACGTTTGCACCACTAAAGAGATGCTTTGTTTACATGAGTTTAGGTAGCGGTCAAACGGGTCAGATTCAGAAGCCTCTGTCAAGCACATATGCACACACACAGACGGTAAGAGCCGCGCACACTCAAGTCATTTAAATGCTTACACATGCACGTGTCGCCACAATGCACTGTTTAAATATAGACACACACACACACACTCAGAGTCAAGTAGCTGTGTGTGTGTGTGTGTGTGTGTTTATGTCACGCTCTTTTGTCTTCCTGCTCACAGAAATCTGGCGCTGGCTTTCAGTAGTCATTCAACAGCTCTCCGCTGTGAAACTTGAGAGCTACTACACACACACACACACACACACACACACACACACACACACAGTTGTGTTTCCATCACTGCAGAGGACATTACACTGACTTATATTCACTTCCTGGAGACTTACCCCGACCCTAATCATCAGCGCTGCTTGTAGGGCCTTAATCCTCATCCTAACCTTAAACTAAACCTAATCTAACATTCCTAAAAACCAAATCTTCACTGTAAATGTAATGATTTGCATATGGGGACATCTTTTTACTCCAAAGTGGCCCTGAGTCCCCACAGTTTGACCGTGTAGAAAGATTCGTCCCCACACATGAGTAAAAGCACACGCGTATACAGTTCTGGTCTTTCCTTCTGCCCATCTCAGTGGCCCCTCACTGGCCTGCTTTGGCCTAGAATGGCATGGCTCAGCGTCGAAGGAGCCAAACAACTGTTGCTGACCCTTAATGGTCAGTTTTGGACGTGAATCGAGTGTTTCACATCCGCTACAGTCCTGGAAATGAGGAAAAATAGATTAATGTAGGCCTTGCGAGTTTTAATGAATGCTGGAACATCTCTTAGAGGAGCCGGGTCCCGGTCACACTGCCAGAGTTTACTCTGTGATTTTGTCCAGAAAATTGCAACCCGGTTTATGGATTGCAGAGGAAGTGGCTTCTGAGCTGTAGATGGAATACTGCCTGGTGTAAACAGTACAGTGTGGGTGTAGATGTAAACCATGTAGACTATCACAAATAAAAGGGCAATACAGTAAAAATGACTTCCACTACTGGGAAATGTCTACTTTATTTCAGTTTTTCTTTATTAAGGTGCAAACAGCTAGCTTGGATTCATACGTCTGGAACTGAAGCTCAAGTTCCTGATTTCTTTCTGCACTTCAGTAACATTTCCAGTGTTTTTAATAGCGCTTCCCAGTTGGAAAAACACGGTGCCAATCACAGCTTTGTAGGTGAGATTAAAAATGGGCATGTCATCTTCCAATGCCAGAACCAGAAAAAACAACCCACAAAAGAATTTGCCACAAAAATACCAACAAATGTGGACGAGATTTATACGCAGCCGTAAAGGCCGTATGCGGACTTACAGAAATAACAGCTCTTAAATCAACATTCTGCATCCGTTGACGTGATACACGTGTTGCTTAACTGCTGACTGCATTTGTCGACCGAAACACTTGTCGATGGGACGGACGTGTCATGTGCTCTTAAATGGTTAAGGGCCAAATAAAACTAAATAAAGATATGCTGACGCCGTTACAATAAAGTAGCTCCATGTGATATTCATTACTTAATAAAATGCAATAAGATATTCACACAAAAAATTTGCAGCTCCTAAGGAGCGGTGTAGCCAGTCAGTATAGCTACATAAATAATCGTTTTTCATCTAAAAGTTTTGCAAGGAAATGTATCTCGGGCCTGGGATGTATTAAAATCTTAAGAGTGGATATGTCTGTGAAATAATAGCAAACTTCTTGAAATCGGATTTAATTTATGAATTCCACGAATCTCCGCTCTCGCTTTTGCTTCTTTTCTCCTTTACCCTTCTTCTGATGCCGTTCAGTGAGTAATTTGAACCATTATTTGCACAATAAAAACAAAACCAAAGGGGGAAAAGTGGGATACAACTGCTAGTGACAGATCTGCAGGTGTTATGGGAAAATGTGGCTGCAATTTAGGGAAACACTAGCAACACTGGTAACAATAACACTGCTGGTGTGACGAATCCCCTGTCTGTTTTTCATTGCGCTTTATCTTTTTACGCTCTCTCTGGCTCACGTCGTCACTTTCACATCCCCACACACACTCGCACAGATGTAAACACACAAACAAACACGTGTACACATGAGCTTTTATAAGACGCATCTCCCTGGGAACAGTATGTTTTTGTGAGTCTATTACAGCTGCTGTGTGTGTGTGTCTGTGTGTCCCATGTGTCTTTGATTCATCGGATCAGTGCGCGTCCACGCTTGGTTGAAAGTGTCAAGTGTGAATATCAACTCCAGTTCATTTCCGATGGAGAGATTTGTCACAAAGTGTGTTACCAAAAACAAAGAGCAACCGAAAAACAGTGATGCACGCGTGTGTGTGTGTGTTGTGTGTGTGTTTGTGTGCGCACATGCTGTTGAGGGGTGGGTCGGGTGGGGTGGAGGGCTGGTTGTGTAAAGAGGAGGGAAGGTAGCGCCTTCTGACTTTTATTGTTATTCCAGTTTTTATTCGTCTCAGATGGCAACTCAATCCCCTGTTCACCACACACTGCCTCCTTTGTTCTCCCTCTCTCTCTCTCTCGTCGTTCCTGCTCTCGCTTTCTCTCTACCTCTCTTTCCATCCTTTCATTTCTCTGCTTCCTCTCTTTCGTTTGTCATTCCATCACCCTTTATTGGCGTCATTTCTTTCTTTCTGCCCCTCCGCTTCCTTCTTTTTCCGTCTTTCTTTTCCTGCCTTACATCCCGTGTTTCCTCTTCCGCATTTCCTCTTTCATTTCCCATCCTTTCCTCTTCTCTGCACTCAAACACTCTTCCTTTCCCTCTTAGTACACAAAATATAGGGAACCACACAGTTTTTATAGATGATAAACCTTCATGCTGCACCTTCTTCTTTTTTTCAAGGTCAGTGAAAAAGGGTGATGCGATGAGATTTAAATAAAAGTAATCTTTAAATATGTATGTATAGATATTTGTTCCCAAAGTTATGTACAATGCAATACACAGAAACACAACTGCACTTTAGGATTACACTCATAACCACGACACTTGAGTATCATTTGAAATAATGTCTGTCTGTCATGTACAAGCTGTGATCTGCAACTATTACATAAAACAGACAAAACCAACACCTTCAAAGTAGTCACCTTGTTCAGCAATACACTGCTCCTTGTGCTCCTGGCACGGTTGGTACACTCTCTGGAAGTATGTCTGTGAAGATTCTCAGTCATCCAGGTCATCAGTTCTGACTGAAGCCTCTTGGCTGAGAGGTGAAACGTCTTCAAGGAACTCAGGCAAGTCCGGTTGCTACGATTAATCTACCAGAATCCCTGGAAGTATCACTGTGTAAGCGTGTTTTGTCTGCGATGTAAGCTAGATTTCTACCACTGTGTCAAAATGGTGAACCGTACATTTGCATTTCATTTTGGGGAAGAAGACACGGGGAACCAAATCTGAAGGGGAGGGCTGGTGTGGAGCAACAGTTGTGTTTGTAGGGCTAAAAAAAATGTGCACATTTCAATGCACTGGGAATGGGTGCATTGTTATGATAGAGAATCCAATTACCATCAGTTCAGGTCATTTATGCTTTTGGATGTTACAATAGAACTCCTTATGTCCTTTGGTTTTTGAGACTTTGAGGTCTTTCATTGTAAACACTTGCATTTGGTCTCTGGGTTGTAGCCGTAGCCCACACTCTTGTCACCAATGATGATTTTAAACGTGAGGGTTGCGTCATCCTGGGCCTGTTGACAGAGATTTCTGCAGACTGCAGCACAGCGCATGTCTGTGGTAAAATCACAAATGCATATCAACAAGTGGTCGTGAGCAACCGCAGAAGAATTTGCCCTTTTTTGATCGCACCTCATAGAAACTGATCATATCTGTAGATTTGCATGCAGGTCATAGATAGACCGAATCTATCCGTCTAAAATAATTTTGTTCACCACTTATTTTTGTGTCTAGTATAGAAGTTTAAATCCACATGACCAAATTGTAGAGTTAATATGCAAAAATGATCTTAGATGTAAAGTAAACATGTCTACAAGTGCATTTCATTCATTTATTCTCTCAGTATGTGTATATTCATAGGGCCTGCATGTGCAGTTAACCGTTTCATGTCCAGTGAAAATGATAGATTTGTATTTTATATGCAAAATGGAGGTCTTTTTCTGTACCTTTTAGACGGATTTTCTGGCTGGTCTGTGCTCAGTTTTTCATGTACAGGTTGCTAAAGAGTCTCCCTCACCAGCGTACCATACATCAACCATATGGAGCCCAACCAAAACATTCAACTCCAATAACGTGACTTATTCTTGTTTGGATTCCAGAATAAGTTGTGAAAATAAAACCTTCAATGTGGGACGTTTTGTCTCCTTGGATGATAATTAGGTTATCTGAGTTTAGGAACAGACCGAACACGGCGGTCCGACCGAAGCCTGACCTCCGTTGGTCAAAGGTCAGCGTTTAACACCACACTGATGACCACTGATGGTGTTTACTGCTGGACATGATGAGATCTGTGACTACACATCCACATTCGCACACACAGTTAAACCAGTTGACCAGGAATGTCTAAGAACAAATTTATCTTTCAGGTTTGTTTTTCTTTCAGTGTTTTGATTTTTTTTTATTATTTGCACATGCCCTTTCCCCATCTCCTTGTGTGGTACAGATCCCCATCTCCACCCCTCTTGACCTCCGACCTCTTCCGAAAAGTCAGTAGTCAGGTTAACTTGAGCTGTCAAGTGCTATAACCTGAACCCTGATAGCTGCAGCGGGCTGCACTTCACACGCACACGAGACCGTCTAAACAGATAGAAGAACACACACGACTACGCTCAAGCCAACATTTTCAAGACTACATTCTTCTTGCACTTACTAATTAAATGGACACAAAAACAACAAAACACAAGCAAGCACATTTTAAAATAAACACAAACTTTGCTTGCCATGAAATTGAAGCCCTGATAATTCTAGTTTATCTCAACCTGATGCGTTTCTCATATGTGTGGCTTCATGAGTTTTTTACTCACTAATATGAGGACTTGCTCAAAAACACCAGGACAAACAGTACAAGCCTCCTACAGCTATCCAAATAAATATGATTTTCACATGAATCATTTCAAATGTTGTGTCTGAGCGAACGAAACTAAACACGACGAGCAGATGCCTGGAATGATCATTACAGCTCACTACAAAGGAAACCTAATGTAGTTGTAATGCGGGACAACTTGTGCGCGGTTTACATATGTTGTCTGTGGTTGTTTTTCCAATTAACGTGTTCTTTTGGTCTAGACATTGAGCCTACGAGTTTTCGAATTTCCAGAACATGTGCTAGTGTTCATTGCTGGCAGGACACATACATTCTAATCCCTCACATAATGTTTTGCATGTTGTAATCACTTTTTCTCAGCATACGGGGAGATGAACATTCGCCCCGGTCGGTCTGTTCCCAAGTAGAAGACAATAACCGCTGTGAAATATAGCCTTAAAAAATGTAAATAAACCGACGTGCACAGATGAACACGCATGGTGATTAGGATGGTTGTAGATCTGCGTGCAGTTGTCTGCGACCTTGTGTTTTTGTTTTTTTTTTTTTTGGTTGGACTCAGAGACAAGTGTTTAAAATGATTCAAATAAAAATGGTTTATTTGGGCAGCTAGGAGGCACTTACGCTGCTTATTCAGATGTGTGCTGCTTGGTGGGCCCTTCCAAGATTCTCACACAAGGCAGAGAAAGAAGGTCTGATGGCACGTCGAGCAGAAAACCTAGCAGTTTGTTGCAGGGATGATCTATGGTGCTGTCACATTTTCTTCCTGCAATCTCAGATTTAACCTCATGTCACTGTGTTTAGCCGTGTTTACATTGTGCGTAGTCTTAAGTTCTCAACAAGGATAGTCCAGCGCCGTCCAGAGCTCATCTACAGCCTCGTGGATATACTTTTTAATCCCCTTGGTTCACACAAAGCACACTAGCAAGTAGGGTAAGGAGATAGAGAGGAAGATAAAAGCAAAGCGGAGATTTAGGTTAAACAAGGGAGGAAAGGGAGGGAGGATAAAGAAGGTGAAAAAGTGGCAAAAGAAAACAGCTGGTGAGGATAAGAAAAAAAAAAGAAAGATGGAGAAAAGTCTGGAAAGAAAAGGGGAAATAAAGGTAAAGAAGGAGAGGTAGTAAAGTGGGGGGATTTCTGCCTCCTTTGTGGAGTTTGTTTTCGTTGGCAGTGGTGCTAATGGTTTTAATGTGCTTGAGAACACTGGGACCAGTCTGAACAGTCTCACTGGGTTGGATGTCGAGGTCACAGAAGCATGTTACCTGGTACTCACAGGTCCGACGCCCACAGCGCCGCCCTGACCTGTCCAGATGTGCCCGAAATGTACGATGACAAGCCGGAGAGAGAAAGAAAAGAAGACGGAGAGAGCGAAAGAATAAGAGAGCCGAAGAGGGATTACTTTGTGTCTTCTTTGGTCTTGTTTGTTGGTCTTAATGGGCCTGGGAACCCTTAAAGCACTTAAACCAGTCTGACCAGTGTGACCTTCGGGGGCACACGGGTTAAAAGCCTTCTGCTGACAGACGGGATGACAGGCAGGAGGGGGGAGCAAGGAAAGCGAAAAGAAAGCGAGAAATAAGGTGGAGGAAAACGCGAGAAAGTGGACTAAAAAATAGAGGAAAAGTGGTTCTTCAAGCACTATTATTGGATATTTTAGGAGTATCTCAATTTATTGGTTTCAATTAAGGCTGCAACTCTTTTTGTTATTACTGTTAAATCTTTGTCTTTGGATTTATTTCTGAATACCTGATTAATCCTTTAGTCATTGGACTGCATTTTTGGTGTTGTTCTGGTTCTATTGCTACCAGTTTAGCAGGTGTGCTAATGTCCAGCTTGTATTTTTGTTGTATTATATTGCATCCATCTGTTTTTCTGTCTGACTAACTTATATCTAAAGCCAAAAATTCACATGTGGATGTATGTAAGTGACGATCTTTACAGAAGATATACTTCCATTAATATTTAATGACACTTTTTCCTTCACTTTCTATTTTATTTCACATATATGAAGTACACTATTTGTTGTAACTGGCAAATAAGAACGAGATGCACTCCTTCCAAAACATTTAAAGTGGAGATTTTGCCAGCAAATGAAAGATAATGGATCTTTGACATAATCAGAACGCCAGCCCACATCCAGGTTTAACATGTGCCTGACAGGTTAATTATTCGACTTTCAAAAATTTTCCAAAAGTTCTCAGGTAATAACTCACTAATAACCCAATGGACAGGATTAGTTTGACGTTTTTTGGAGTCATGTGCTGGAACTAATTCTTCACTGTGTCTATAGAAAGAATTAGTGTGACTCATCGGATGTGGACTGCAGTTATAAGCCTGCCGTTTCCACCACATGTCACACTCCTCTCCTTCTGCTATGTGCGGTTTTCAAAGTTCCCTTCGCGACAAGAAGCAACAACAACAACCTTTTAAGTAGCAACCTTTATGTTTTGTTTTTTTAAAGATGGATTAACCATTTTAATGACTCCCTGTGTACAAATGTTCTCCCTCAACACCATTTTGCAGGGACACTGTTGCTGCATCCTGGGCTTAGTGATGCTCAAGACAGTTGTGATTTGTTTAGGGAAATGCAAACCAGCCAGACATTTGTTTGCAGATGGTGGGAGCAGCCAGAGCGTTGTCCAGCGCAGTGGAGAATGGAGTATCACGACCAGGCCCTAATTTTCTGTGAAACCGCAAAATTGTCATTTTCACATTTACATTTTGTTGGGATTTAATAGACGAGATACAAGGCAGGCATGTTGTCTTTTAAATCTTTTGGACAAAGCCAGGTTAGCTGTTTTCTTCTGTTTACAATCTTAAAGCTAAGTTATCCTGAGCTAATTGACTCTTAGCACTGACTTAGCACAGACAGGGGAGTGGTATCATCATTTCATCTTTCACTCCTGGCAGAAAAAATCCAACTATTCCTCCAGGGGATCCTTATCACATTGACAGATTGTTTATGGTTTTCTCAAGCTCAGTTTAATATCATTACTGAGTTTCAAAAGTCTACCATTGGTCAGGCTCCAGCGTTCATACAGGGAGAGATGTTTAAGAAGAGGCTGCGAAAGAAGGAACATAAAAAAAAGGGAGGAGAGCGAAAATGAAAAGGAGCAAGAGAAAGGGATGGATGGAAGGTGGTTGAGAGAGGAGAGTACCGTGGATGAAGGAGGAGAAAGAGTGAGGAAAGAGAAGAAGGCAGAGAGGAGGTGGTGTTGTCAGGGTATCTGACGGAGTGTGGAGAAAGTCTCTCTCTGCTTTTCATCATTTATCTTCTCCTCTGTCCGTCGGAGGGGAAGGGAGGGGTGGTGTCGTTGTCTCTCCTTTCATCTCCTCTCATCCATCTTGCTTCCTCCTGCTCTGCCTATCCTCAGCTCGAGAGGCCTCGTCTCACCCTGGGCTAGACAAGCGTGCGTGTGGTGAACATCAGTGAGGTGTTCTTTTTTTTTTTACGCTTCTAGCTAGAAATGCACGACGACATACAGAGCGAGGAACTTTTCCCACAGTGTCTCCCCTCACTTTCATTCATTACACCTACACTTGCACTCGCTTCCATTAGGACGCGTACGCACACACATACTTGGGAGTCAGTCACCTGTGACGGACCGAGCTCAGGAACATCACGCCCCATTACACCACCACTCCGCCTTGTGTGCATGTGTGTGTGTGACTGCATGGAACCATTAGCTGTAATATATCCTTTCCTCTCCGTCTGTATTTGATCCCTGCCTTTTCTCTCCGGCGTGTTTGCTCTCTGTCTCCCTCCTTTTCTCTCTCTCTCTGTTGCTTTTGGGATATTTAAAGGGAAGCGACAAGTCATCGCCGCGCTCTCATGCTACACATAATTTAAGTCTCCTGTGTGTGTTTGTATGCGAGCGTGTTGCTAATCCTCTGTCTTCACCTCGCATGGTGATGCTTAGCATGAGCTGTGTGCGAGCGCTTGTGTGCGTGTGTGTACATTGAAGGGTCTGGCTTGTGTCGGCCTTACTGTATCCTGTTCTGTCCACACCTTGAAAACGCTGACTCTTCAAGTTGGCGTGTGTGCCGTTTGTTGACGGCCCTGTTTCCGCATTCATCATTCACGAGAGAACTTTGAGAAAATCTCACTCAGAATTCAGGAGCATTTGCAATAGCGCAAATATGCTTGAAGTGGAAATCCAATGATTTAGAATAGCTTTCGTAGGCTTTATACCAAATCACATATAAGAGGCAGAATTTTAAAGGAGTTTAAAAAAGCTGAAGAAGAAGAAAGCTCAGAATTGTCTGACTTTTAGTCGCTAGTGTGAGGAAAATGTTCTGAAACCGTAAATCCAACACGTCTTTTGAAGGGCTCTTATTATGCACATATATGGGTTTACAATTTAATTTTAATTTTACATGCTTTAATATTCAAAAAACACATTTTTCTGTATATTGCTGCAGCACCTTTTCCTCTTTTCTTTGTTTGAGGACTTGGCAAACTAGCCACTAGGCCGGCGTTATGCAGATATGATACATGGCGATGTAGATAAGTAACAGAATAAAAACCTAGCCTTCATAGGAGACTTTTCAGGGAGCGGTGTTTGCAAATTTACAGACTGTTTACATGCACAAAATGCTATATGAGCCCGTAAAGGAATAGCAAAACCCCCAAAAAGTATTGTATGGGCGC
>NW_007579660.1:114173-126534 GCF_000690725.1 Stegastes partitus | reverse complement strand
CGTCCACAAGGACTCAGAACGTGTCCAATAGAATGGAAAGGTGTTTGAAAAGACTCAGAATTGATCTAAAATGACAGAAACTGGCCCAAATTGTACAAAATACGTTGAACCAGCTGCATGAACACCCGAGTCTTCATGCACTCAAACCACAAAAGAACGAGAAAATGTGTTTTAAATTACTCAAAATGTGACCAAAGTGACAAGAATTTGTCCAAAATGACTGAACTTGAACTTGAAAATATATGAATTGCAAACAAAACTCACGTTCTGTTGTTGGCTGCAAGAGTGAACACAACAGTCTTCATGCACTCAGATTTGTCCAAAACGAGTCAAAGCAGGTTCAAAATTTTTTAAAATTTGTACAAAATGACACAAATGAGGCTAAAATGAGTTCAAAAATGATCCACAATAAATCAAACGTGTCTAAAATGAATCAGAATTGGTCTAGAATGACAAAAATGAGTCCAAATGGTCCAAAACCAGTTAAAAATTCATCCACAGTGACTTGAAACCTCCCAGTAAGTCTTCATGGATTCAAACATGTCCAGAATGACACGAAGCTTGTCCAAAATTATTCAGAATTTAAACTTGAAATCTCGAGTTACGAGCAAAAACTCATCAAATGATCTGCTGTTAGAATGAACACAAGAGTCTTTATGCACTGCCAGCACCAGGGGAACTGACCACCCAGTAGATTATTATTGACGGTAAATCTTTAGCGTTAGCGTGTTGTGCAGCTAACGTGGACGACACAGCGACTGGACCTCCTCCAGACGACACGCTGAGCAGCATCGCTTCGTTTAAACTCTGATTTTATGACGTCGTCTGAAAACAAACTCAGGAGTTAAAAACAAGGATGAGCTGAGACGTCACTCAGATTTACTGTAAGATGATCCTCAGAGAGAAAGTTAGAGGATAGAAAGTCCTGCTCTCATTCATCTGTCAATCACAGAGCGTCTACTTCCTGAAGGGGGTGGAGTCAGCAGCAGGGGGCGGGGCCAGCAGCATTTAAAGCTACAGACACTGAAAGAGTTCAGAATAAAACCAGGATGATGGAGTCGTGGAGGAATCAAACATCTTTGTGGTGTTTCATGATAAAGACAAACTTTAATTTGCTAGACGGTGCAACAAAGTGGGTCCTTTAAGTTCAGCATCATTTATAATTTACAGTAAACAACAAACAAACCATAAATAACTGGAGTGTGAGAGCATGCTCAGTATTAGCCTGAAGAGAGGAATGTTTCAGGTGAAAACATTCAGATTTGTCTGTTTTTATTGTCTGATTTTGTCATTTTAACGTCACGTGAAACATGATAAAACCACTGAGACTGTGTTCATGAGTCATCCGTTGTTTTCCCTTCATGCACCTGATAAAAGCGTCGCCGTGCAGACGGGTCATGAGGTCACATCAGCACGCGGTCAGAACCTCATGTTCTACCATCAGGACAGACTCCACCACCGGCTTGTTGGGAAATGGTTCCAGAACCGCTGAGACAAACCAAAGCAGAGAACTATGCATCCACGTGCACGCTCACGTGCACGCTCACATGCACGCTGCGTGGAGCTGCACTCTTCACCTGTAAAACAAACACATCTGTGCTGCCGCCGATAATCCGGCAGCTCGTCTCGATGCCTCCTTTTCCCGACAATTACAGCGACGAGCCGCCGCCGTTGTGCTCGATGACACATTTCATAAAAAAAGAGGGATGAGAGCCGAATGCGCTGCCGGCTGCCACTTATTCAGACGTGTCACGGAGTTCAGGCGCTCTTTAATGGCACTTCTCTGTGTTTCCAGGTACCTTCTCTATTTATGATAATGCGTTCTGGAGCTGCACAGTTTCTCTTATTACCCGAAGCCTCACCGTAAATCACATCGGCAGCGCGGGAAAGAAGTGGGTGTTAGAATGTGAATAATCTTTTATTCCTCCGCTCGGGTGAAAATTGTGAATATATTTCCTTGCTTCATTTCAGGGGAACATGAGATAATCTGCTAATGCTCTGCCTCCTTCGTTCTGCGCTCGGCGTACAATCAGGAGGCGAGCGGATCCGTGTTAGGCGGCGCCGTGTTCGGCTGTCACGGCGCCGAGGCCTCGACTCGGCTCAGGATACGAGAGACAAACACATGCAGGAATCCCAGATCGATGGGCGCTAATGTCTGTGTTTTCTCAGCTCATGAGGTGGATGAATGAGAGACGTGATGTGTCTGTTTGTGGCGCTGAACGGAGAACATTCGTCAGGATGAAGCCACAAACAGAACCGGCTGCTTCGCTCTGATCCGTCCTGCAGGAGTCGGAGCTGTAATCACATCCAGAGCTGCAGCGTTCACCGATATGAGATCTGACAAACGCTCGCTGAACGCCGCCGTTCAAGCTCCTCAAATCAATATTTTTATTTCGACAACAGATTGAGTGACTTCGATGCGCCTTAAAGACGACGGAGCTGCAGCTGCTTTAGCCTCGACTGACAAACGCTAAGATTTTAGCATCAATATTATAACGTGAGCTCCAGACTGAGTTAGAAATGCAAACTAAACCAGATGCATCAGGATGAAACGATCTGTCTGCTGCTGGACATGAACATAAATCCTGCAGGCTTCTCGTTGTCCGTTTGGTTTCTTGACTTTATTAAAAGATGCCGTTTGTTGACCTGCAGCAGGAGAACATTAAACCTAAAAGGAAAATTCAACCATTTGCACGGAAACATTGAAGCGAAGGACCAGAATCAGAATCAGACCTGATCCCATCCAAGACAAGTTCAGATTCCTTCGCAGGTGAAAAAGGTTCCGAACAGCAGAGACAGAATCACTGACGTGGAAACGTTTCACCTGGAAAGACCCGACACCGGCTAACAGGAGCTGAACCACCCGGTCCGGTCTCCTGACGGGCCTCATTTAGCACCTTCATGTTGAGTCCCAGAGCTGCAGCAGCTGGAGGGTTCAGTCTGGACCTTCTTATCAGCTGTACTGACGTTTGTTTAGACGGATCCAGTCACGGTCTGCTCATTAAATCAGTGTTTCATGTTTAAAGAAGGAATTAGTTTGATATTTTGCATTTCAGTCAGTTTATCTATAAAACAGATTCACAACGAATCGAACCGAAGTTCTGCACGATTATAGACAGACGTCAAACACGACGACTATGAAGACAAGTCTGGACTAAAACGCTGTCAAATAAAGAACAATAAGAGAAAAATCAGGAACAGGAAGATCAACCTTCACCTTGAGGACAGGAGGCGGATGTTTAGTGTAAAAACACTCTGGAGGTTTGTCAGCGTTTAAAGCGGAGCTAAAAAAACCTCAACTAACCAGAAGGACACAAACACGACGCTGTTGTTGCTCCACGGCTAAAAAAAACATCAGTTCTTGCAGTTATGGCGTCGCTGTTCGCTCAGTTGACTTTTCTATTTCTGCACTTTGAGTCACAGTCCGCGGACCTGCACCGCCTCGCTCCGCAGAACTGCACCGCTCCAGCCCATAGAACTGCCTCGGCCCGGCCCGTGGAGCTGCATCCCGCTCGCACAAATACACGCTTCTGGCCGAGCAAGACAACCGCCGGCTGGTAAACTTCCAGTGGCTTCATGTGACGGCTTATGAAAACAGACAGCGGCTCATTAGCACCAAATTAGGCTTTTACTCTGAAACAGGAAGTTCAGCTCCGACTCAGCTGGAGTTTAGAAGCAGGTACGTGCAGATTAAATCCCATTCATCTGGTTCAACAGTTTAACAAACAGGAATCAACCTCAAACATCTCATTGGAGACGTTTCTGTTTCCTGATTGGTCGACGTCGCACCAAGTCAGCAGAAGATCAACATGGAAGCTTCAGTCCACTCAGATCAACAAACTAAGAGAAGAGCTCACAGCCTTCTCGCTAACTCTGGTGGTTTACATTAAATGTCGCTGCAGAAACAAACCAGCTAAACGAATGTAGATGCACCTTTTAGACTGAAGCATGTTGTTTAGCTGCCTGTGTAGCTTCACAGACGCTAATTTAGCCTCCAGCGCGGCTTTTGTTTCCACTTGTTAGAAGAAAACAAGACTTTCACGGCTCAATTAAGGAAACGCTGCTCTGTGAGAACCAGAGGTTTTTGCATATTTCCTGCCTGAAGCCTCCTGATCTGACTGGAGGACTCTGATGTGCAGAACAAACCCGACCTTCAGCCTGTTTGCTCTCCGGAGCAGCGCTTCACCTCCGATCCTGAATTAATGCATCCAAACCAGCAGGACAGAGAACTGGCCGGTTTAATAACAGAACAGGATTATATCTGTATCTGGTCCTGCTCAGACCACCTGAGGTCAGCTCCTCGTCTAAACCTCCACAGATGAGCTGCTGTTGTTCCCGACCGCTTAAAGCCTCGTTTGTTCGGACTTAACGAAGCTCTCCGGTTCTGTGCTGCCGCCGATCAGCAGACCACGAGGCCGGGTTTGTGTTTCTGCTGCTAAAAGGGAGATTCCACTCAAATTAATCCTCTTTATTGTACGTCAGCAGATTAGAAGCTGTAAACATGCGACGGCTGCAGCTGATGGAGGCGTCAGACTGTTCTCCACCTGAACCCGTCTCCACAGCATCAGCAGAAACATCAGCTGAGAATCTCTGGTTTTATGGTGAAAACGCTCACTGAGGAGGTTAAACGGACACAGAGGCAGATCCAGAGATCAGATCTGTGTGGAGCTGCTTTTAATCAGCGCTGCCACAGATTTGCGTTACGTCACTCAGAGCCGCCGAGCTGCAGATCAAATCATCGCACGGACTTAGAAATAAAAGCTGCAGTTATTTTAGTACGTTACTGGTCATTAAACTGGATGTTTCAACTGGGAATCGTGCTTCCATATGAGGAGAAAAAAGAAAGAAAGGAAATGTTTGTGGAGGTGGAGTTAAAAATAAAATCAGAAATCTGTCAAATGTCCAGAATGATGTAAGTTTACATGTATAATTAATGCTACACCTGATATGATCTAGAATTAACTGTTAATTATTGTAATTAAAATCACAAGTGTCACTAATGAGGATTTTACTTTTAAACTTTTTTTTTTTTTAATAAATCCATTCGATTTATATGCTGACAGTTTTAACATTAAAGATGTCAAATAGAATTTTTAAAAATGTAAACTTACCTGTAAAAACTAATTTTACACCTGATGTGATCTAAAACTAACAGATTGTTGTTGGAATTACAATCAAAACCTTTAAATTCTGATAATTTTATGTTGTTGTTTTTTTGTTTTTTTAAAATCTATTCATTTAAAGGTAGATGTATGTTTTTAAAATTAAAGATTTATCCATCCATCCATTTTCTATACACCGCTTAATCCTCACTAGGGTCGCGGGGGGGCTGGAGCCTAACCCAGCCGACTTAAGGCGAAGGCAGGTTCACCTGGACAGGTAACCAGTCTATCACAGGGCTACACTTAGAGACAGACAACCAAGCACACTCACATTCACACCTACGGACAATTTACAATCACCAATTAACCTCAGCATGTTTTTGGACTGTGTGGGAGGAAGCCGGAGAACTCGGAGAGAACCCACGCTGCACGGGGAGAACATGGAGACTCCACGCAGGAAGATTCCGGTGCCCCCACCGGGACGCAAACCGGCAACCTTCTTGCTGCGAGGCAACAGTGCTACCAACTGAACCACCTTGCAGCCCTAAAGATTTATCAAATACACAAAATTTTTATGTAACTTTACATGTTTAAAAAAATCAGATTTAATATATATATATATATACATATATAATTTAATAAAAAATAACTAAAAGAAAAAAACACACATTATGTAAAATTAAGATTCGAAATAGTTTTTTAATTTTGGAAAATTAATTTTATTTCAGTCAGGGATCATTTTACAGTAAATATATGTGCCACAGTTGCCAAATTATTATTATTATTATTGTTGTTGTTATTATTATTATTTTAACGTTTTTCTTCTTTTTTATGCATTTCTAGATCCATTTGAGTGATTTTGTTTTTGTTTCCTGTCCTGTCATCATCCATGTAAAGCTGAATCCAAAGCTTTGTTTCAGCTCATCGGCCAGCATGAGGGTGAAGCTAAAACGTCCTGAAACGGCGATCACTAATAAGTTAGCTAACGTTAGCTAAGATGCTTCCACTCAAACTGCTCTGAATGCAGCGTTTCATTTAGAAAAGCTGTTTTTATCTCGTTTTCTGAGCGTCCCGGTGAACGTGAAGCTGCTCTCTGTCCAGATGAATAATGAAACAGCTGAACATGTGCAGGAGGTTGACAGGAAGTGTTCTATAAATACGTCCAGCTTCACTACAAACGTCTTCAGCCAAGACGTCCTGGTTTTACTGGACTTCACAACATTCCTGCTCGTGATCAGTGAAAGCAGCTTTTAAATGTCGTCATTCTCCTGAAGTTAAAGGTTCTCCTGCCCGGCGCCGGGCCTTTGCTCGGCCGATGACAGCAGCAGGTTCTGTAAGAGATTAAATAAAGACGGGCTCATCAGGACCCGTGCAGGCTGTAAGTAGTTTGATGAAAGCAGGCGAAGCGAAGCGGCGCTGCTGCTCAGCGGGTTAAGGAGCAAACCGTGTATCTGCAATGTTAAATTCATTAAAAAATAAAGTGAAAAAGGCAGCAGGAGCCAAGAATAAATCTGGTCCCAGGAGAGCAGCTTTAACTCTGCTGCTGCTGCAGGAGAGGAGCTTCGGCCGGACGCTCGCTAAGAACCAACGAATCCTGACGAAGCTGCAGCGAGACGCTAAACAGGAGAACAGAACAGAACCGCCTCAGCAGGAACACAAAACTGTTGCTGCGTGAAAAAAAAACACAAAAACAAGAAAATGTAAAAAAAAAAGAGCTGCAGTTAAAGTAAAGAGCTGCTTCCAGTCGGTCCCGGTTCTGCTGGTTTATGGATTCTACCAACATCTGACCCCTAAACTGGTCTAATTCCAGTAAAAGAGCAAAAATGAAGCTTATCGAGGAAAGAAAAGACGTTTACAGCCGACATCTAGATGGAAAACCTGGAAAACTGAAGCGAAGCTCGTTAGAGAAGAAATGATTTTAATTAATCTGATTTAATCCATTAATATTATAAGTTGAACTAATTTAGTTTAATTTGTTGTTACAGATTGAAGAAATTAATTCAAGTTGGTCCAAAACTTCTCTGTTTTCAGAGTAGGACTATTTGTTTCCAGGCTTGGTTCTGAAGTCCGGCTTGTCTCACATCCATCAATGAACCAATGGAGACGCAGAAACACGACCGAGTCACGACTGGGTCGGGCAGGAAGTCGGCGCTGTGAAAGGAACCAGCAGCAGCTCCGAGGACGATCAGACGCTGGTGTTGCTGCTGATGAACAGGAAGAAGCAGAACCTGGAGCAGAACCTGGAGCAGAACCTGGAGCAGAACCTCTGCTGCTGTGACAAAGCAAACTCTGTTAGCGAACGTTAAAAAAACAAATGTCCCAGTCGTATGTTAAAAACAACCAATCAGAACACAGCGACCCACCAGCGCTGTCAGTACCACCAGCCGGGTTTCTCGGGTCCGTCAGAGGTTAAAGTCCCATAAAACAGCAAAACATGCAGAAACAAACCCGTGAATCAAATTAAAATAAAGTCCGACAGCCGCCTTTAAAGCTGCGTTTCCTGTTTCTGACAAACAGAGAAACACCAGAACCACAGCAGCAGCAAAGAACCTTCTGCTGTGAAGAACTGTTCATGGTGAACCGGGTCATGTCTGCAGAACTCTGAGCTGAAAACGTATTCAGGTGAAATGTGAGACTTTCTGAATGATCGTTTGGGTTCTGGGCATGTTTCTTGTTCTACGGTTCAGTGACGACTTTTACTGTGACTGTGATGAATCAGAGAACCAGCAGAGTTCTGAGTTCTGGTCGGGTGGAAACGGGCCTGTCTGCAGCATTTTGACTTTTTCTTCATTTACTGAAAGAAAACGAGACGTGAGGCGTCGCTGAGTCAAAGTTCTGCTCGGTCTGTTCAGAACCAGACACCAGGTGGGAGAGTCTGCTGAGACCCAGCCGTCTATTACCACCTCCAGGTCCGTCACCTTCCCGGGTCCAGCTCCGTGCCGTCCGTCTCCATGGCAACAGGACAGACTCAGTTCCTTATTATAGGATGGAGGCTCAGCTGGCAGCTGCTGCACAACGAGGTCTGTCACGTCGGCGTCCAATCGGGTCGGTGCCGAGTCGGAGGTCGAGGCTGTTAGTCGGCTCAAAGTTTCTACAAGATCTTAAATTCAGAAGTAAAGATGGCGATGGGACCGGAAACACCAGTCCAGAACCAGAACACTTCCTCAGTGTGCAGCTATAAACATCCATCCATCATCTCTACACCTTCATCCTCACTATGGGGGGCGGAGCCTATCCCAGCTGACTCAGGGTGAAGGCAGGTTCACCTGGACAGGTAACCAGTCTATCACAGGGCTACACTTAGAGACAGACAACCAAGCACACTCACATTCACACCTACGGACAATTTACAATCACCAGTTAACCTCAGCATGTTTCTGGACTGTGGGAGGAAGCCGGAGAACCCGGAGAGAACCAACGCTGCACGGGGAGAACATGGAGACTCCACGCAGGAAGATCCCGGGTGTCCTCAGACATCTGGACCGGTCGGGGTGAGGATACAGGACAGAGGACAGGACGGTAGAGAACCAGGAAACAGTTCACAGCAGCACAGTAAACCCTCTGGAGGTCATCCAGGCCAGAAGCTGCAGGTCAGAGCTTCAGCATGAAGCTCAAGACGAGAAATCATCGAATAAATTTAACTTGAAAATGAGCAAAACTTCCACCGACACCAAAACAGCTTCACCAGGTGAGTTCATTTTGAGTCACACCATCTGTCTGATTCTGTTTTCTGATGCTAAGCTAAGCTAAGCTAAGCTAAGCTAACTCCACACTGTAAATACAAAAAAATCTAAAAGTCTGGCAGCAGGAGGACATAAAAAATAAACTGTGAAACTAACAGAAAAAGTCTGTAGAAATAAAAAAAGAAGTTCTTTATATTTATAAAAATGCAGATTTTTGATGTAGGAATTATTTGCAATTGCAAACTTTTCGCAAAAACAACATTTAAAAACCTTATTTAAGCACTTTCCAGTCCTGAACAGATGAACTATTTCCTTCAGTGGTAAATATCTGGAACGTCACAACTGTTGTGTCATTTAAATGCATTAAAATTGTGTAAGTTTACAGACGCTGTAAAAAAACAAAAATAAACTAATCCTTATAAAAATACATAATTTTGATGTTATTTACAGTTTTGTCCTGATTTTTACAGTTAATATATTTTTTCTTGCATTTAACAAGTTGTTATTTACAATTTAACAAAACAATCTGTAAACTAGGACATTATAATAAAACTACAGGAAACAAAACTACTTTCATTTTTTACAGTGCAGCGTCATGCTTTACAGAATAAAAGGGCGGACTGCTCCTTTAAATGCTTCCTGTGACTGTTTCCTGGAATAGCTGCTGGCTGACGCGTGTGATTTAAAATTCTCACAGAGCCCAAACATTCCCTTTCATGATTTCATTGGAGATGTGATTTAGTTCTGAACTGATTCATAATTTACTGAAGGACTCGTTCAGAAAGAGCAAAAACAACGTTTGTGGTCCCGACTCATGAAAAGATCCGTTTACACGAGATAAACACACTGACAGCTGCAGCGAAGAGACTTTAAAATAATAATAATTATTTATCGCTCGTCTGGAAACTTGTTTGTAGAAAATATTGCTGCAAACCTGAAACACATGAAAGTTGTGAAACCCGTCCAGCGCTCGTGTTGGACCGCTCAACGGTTCTGCAATGATTTAAAAACGGCATTTGTGCGTCCAGGTTGCTCCTCAGTGTGACGACAAAGACAACAAAGTCATCTCAGCTTCTTCAACAACAAACTCAAACGTGTTCGTTTAACAGCAGCAAAACCACTTTAACGAACTAACGGCAGAAATCTGAACTCCAAGGTTCAAAGTGTCGACGCCAACAGTGTCATAAACTAAAGTGAAGGAGATCAGGAACCTGGATTTAAAGCTCCAACAGCTGAGTTCAGTTCTGATCTGCATCACGTGACAACGGTGAATGACTTTTAGTTTTCAGTACAAAAGCTGTTAAAAGAAATCAGACGACGACGGCATGAACCCAGTTGCTGAAGGTAGAAGAACGTCCTGTTAGTAGATCATAGAGTCCAGTCATGACTGGATAATCGATCCTTAACAATCCTAAACCTGCTATCCAACAGGTTTGTAGGAAAAACCAACAGAACCCATAAAAACAGCCTGAACATAGCGACAGCCTTGGATTGTGACTCCGACATGACATTTAATGTCACCAATCAGGATGACGGCGTATTATCTGACTGAACAATCCCACAGATTGGCTACGTTCACGCTGCAGGACTTGATGCTCAATGAGGATTTCTTTGTGACTTCCTTCACGTTTCCACTTCAATGCGACTTGTATGTGATCTGCTGTGTGAACTTCATACGAGCCAAAAGTGTCCCGCATGCGCAGAAGAGGACACGACGACGTCACACGCAGCGAGCGTGCTCAGTGTTTATGGAAGTAAACATGGATGGTAACGGTGGAGCGTATCTGCCACTCCCCCGCCGCCACCGATGGAGGAAACAGAAGTGTGAGCGCTAACTAAACTAGCATCAGCAGCCAAGTACTGCCTGTGTGTTCTGGACACTTCCACCCCGTCAGAGCGCTGCCCCGGGGTGGAAGTGTCCCCCGACCTCACAGAATGTTCTGATATTCATCATTAACTGGGCCTGAATATCCAGAGACCAGAAGGTTCTACTGGGACCAGCCCTACTAGTTATTATAACAACTATGAACAATAATGAACAACTATTGAGCCTTCCAGCATCAAGCCCTCCTCGTATCTGGACCTCCGTCTGGACAATCCGACAGCCTTGATATCCGACATAGAAGAAGGTTTTACATTTAGTGTCGGATCATCGAGTCACGACTGTATTTATAGGAAACAGCAGATTTCTGTCTCCTTCAGGTCTCATATTAAACTGTCTGTATTGAATCCAGCCCTGAAACAAACACGTTGAACTGCTTTTATTTTCTCATCTAAAATATTTCCACATTGCACTTATATTTGTTTTATTTTTGAGCTTCGTTCTTCCACTGATCCTGCTTTTCTTTCACGCTGCAAAGTGGCGACTGGAGGAAATGCTCCTCCAATCACACCACCAGGAGAAGAAGTGAAAGAAGAAGACGAAGAAGAGACTGAAGAAGATAAAGAAGGAGAAGAACTGAGCTCGTCCTCCGATGGAGCCGAGGTTTGTCACATCAGAACATCCCTCCTTCTTATTAATGGCATCTAGAGGCTCCATGGACCATAAATTAAGACTTATTACAGCCATAACTCAGGACCTCTGAACCCTCCATGAAGGAGGACTTTAAAGATGATGAGGCTACAGATGTGAGCTTTGTTCTGAAGGCTGCAGCTGATGGAACATCTGGGGAGCAGCTTCAGCCTCAGCATCGGAGGAGATCTTCACCCCCTACAGAGCTTCACTGCTGCTGCTGCTATCGGCCTGATGTCAACCAGAACCAGCACCAGACGCTGCTGCAGGACTTCTCTCCTTAAACCTGCTCTTGTTATATGTGCAGCTGCTTTTGTCTGATAATTCTGCAGCAAAAGAATGATTAGATTTAGAAAAAAGTGGTATTTTGCATTAAAAGCCCACATGTTGGTACTCTTTAGACATGTTCTCTGTGTTCTAGCTGTTCTGGGGTGAAGGCTGCCTTTCTCCATTTCATTACTCACAACAGCCATACAGGAGTTTAATTGGCTAAATAATCTAAAAATGAATATTAGACTAACATCGTCATCCATCGGTCGGTCTGTTCTCTAAGTCTCAGGATCAGGATGTGAAGAACATCCAGACTCCACCATGCATCACCTAAATAAACCAAACATCCAAATATCCCGTCTCGTCACACGAACCAGCTGGTCTGGACCAACAGAGGAGCCGCCGGTCGGTTTCCTCCCTCAGACTGAAGCTGTGAAACCATGAAACTAACTCAGTCTATTTATATCGTCGGTCGTCAGTGAACTCAGCCGCTGATGTTTTTACTCTTCGACTCGGAGCAATTAAGAGCAGCCAATGGAGAGCTCTGCAGCTTCATCAGCGAGGAGCCGGATTACATGTATCAGCGTCAGGACGGCGATGAGCTGAGTCCTCCCGTGACGAGCACATTAATCCGGTGTGAGCAGAGGGAGCCGCCGAGGCCGATGGAGGCCACAGCTCCGTCACCACGGACACGTCTGAGCAGCAGGAGGCAGAATCCGGCCAACGGTCTGCTGCAGGTGAGCGACCTCTTCATCGTCCTGTAGGAGGCTGCAGGTGAGCGACCTCTTCATCGT
>NW_007579660.1:104688-110142 GCF_000690725.1 Stegastes partitus | reverse complement strand
TTAGCCCATAACCGTATTTAACCCTTTCAACACTAAGTAGCTTTGACTTGAATGACCAAGAACATCTGCCCGAGTCCGCACCAGGATTCCTTTACAGCGTATTGGGGGGACGGGTCTTAGCCAATGCTGCTAACAGTTAGCGGTGAATATGCTAGCACATAGCAGCGTTAGCAGCGAAGACGACGGTAGTGAAACTCCATCGGCGCTTGTTGTTAAATATTTTCCCGTTACGTACCCTAGAAAACAGCGTATGGGCCCAATGTGCAGCGTAACGGGCCGTTGTTCTGCTATGACGCGGACCAGAACCCTGTATGCATTCATTATTATTATTATTATTATTATTATTATTATTAATAATCTGAATCTCGTGTTCACATTACGGGGATTCCCACTGATACACAACCACAATGACTGTAACAGGAAGTTGCCGAAGACCAGAACCGCTATACCAGAACCGCTATACCAGAGCCGCTGTACCGGAGCCGCCGTACCGGAACCACTATACCGGGCTGCAGGGCTGAGCGGGTTAACTCTCTGACAAGCCACAAACTACTCATCTGTCATTCTGTCTTAAAGTAAAACCCTCCAAATCTAAGCTTGGAAATGGGATGCTTCAATTAGCATCTCTTCATTTCAAACAGACTCCTGCACGCCGTCATGCTGACGTTTCCTGCTGCAGCGTTTCGGTGCTTCAGCAGCCAAATAGTGGTCCCATTCAAAACTAGCATCTCCAACATCCTGCCAGAAACTCTGACTTTCAACCACCTGTGTGACTCATATGATCAGATAAAGAGCAATTAAATCGGACGTCCCCGGTTTTACACGGAGACGATTTGACATCTCCAGCTCATGGTCACAGGTGCTTCAGTTTAACGGCTTCACAAGCAGCTGCACCGTATAACTCCATCAGATATTAGCATTTTTGCTCAGCACGTTATGGGATTTGGCAAAAGTCCGACTGTCTGCTGTATTTTTCCTGCTACAGCTCTTTAACAGGATCATGTGCTTCCAGCATGATGTCCTGCAGAACACTGCTTTTAACAGCACAGGTGATGAAACACAGAGATCCAGTCGTTGTGTGTCTTCTCCTATAAAGCTGTGTCATCTTCCTCCACCACAGTCGACGGATGTTTCTGGCCAAAGCTGCAGAAACACTCTCCTGACCTCCCGCTAACCCGGAGTCGTCCGTCACCGCGTCCTCTCTGAACAGAGGCTGATTGAGTCGAGCTATTTCTTGCTCTCCGGGAGCTGTTGCTGCTCCAGACATCACAGAGCTCCGACATCCCACGGCCCGTCGGCCTCCGTCAGACGCTCCCACCAAGTAGCGAGCGAGTGGCATTCTCCACACCGACTCACCAAAACACTGACTCGTACTGAGGCGAGCAGGAGGCAGACGGACAGAAGCAGCAAAATGGCAGCAAAGCAACAGAGACCAGTGAGAGACCAGGAAACGTAAAGATGAACATGAGCGTTACAATCGTTTGTGACCCGACGGCCTTCAGATGTGGAGTTTGAGAGCAGACGGGGTGACGGAGACACGCCAAGATGTACAAACCTAAACATAAATAACCATCAAACCAACAACCTTTAGTCTTGAGCTGTGAAAACATGAACATAAAAGCTTCTTGTAGAATTAACTTGTGTTTCCATGGTAACCAGGTGACTATTTCAGAAGACCTGCATCTCACCTGAAGGTTCTCTGAACATGTCAGANCATCGTCCTGCAGGAGGCTGCAGGTGAGCGACCTCTCCATCGTCCTGCAGGAGGCTGCAGGTGAGCGACCTCTTCATCGTCCTGTAGGAGGCTGCAGGTGAGCGACCTCTTCACGGTGCTGTGGGAGGCTGCAGGTGTCCAGGTGAGATGAAGCAGGTTCACCTGTGGAGCCAGAGAGGGTCACAGAAACATGACGAGTCATTTAAAGTGGGACGTAGTTACACCTGATGGGTCACCTGATTGATCACCTGACAGGTTAATTTATTCTAAATAAACACAACATTATATTATTAATAATAACGAATTGTTTGGTTATTTTTTCATTTATTTATAAAAAATATTTCTATTTAATGTACAGTACCTTTGGTATTTCTAGTGAAGTCGCACAATCTGTCTGCAGATGGTTCTGGTCGGTTCTGGAGGTCAAATGGTCCTTCCATCGTCTAGAACTGGTTCTGACCAACCACCATCACACATGCTGATATGAGCCTGGAACGTTTACCCAGAATGCACTTTGTAAAGTTTCCTTTGGTGACTGATCAGAACCAGAACCACATCCAGGGTACCAGTGATTGTTTCTATGACTCTGTGTCACAGACATTAAACTGGTACCACTATGATCCATCCCATAATACTGATGCTACCAGCTGCTGACAGAGGACATGAACAGAACCAGGTCCAGTGTTCAGACAGCTGGATGGATGTAGAACTGGTTTTTGTCATTCTGTGTCTTAATTTGTCTTTTTTTTTTTTTTGTCTCATTGTTTTGTGTCTTTTTATTTTGACTTGTTTGTTTAATTTTGTCTCTTTTTTGTTTTGTTTCACATCATTTGTTGTTGTTGTGTTTTATTCGTCATGTTGTGTTTCGATCGTGTTGTTTAGTTTTTGTTGTTTTGTTTCCTTGTTTTGACTCATTTTGGAGCAGAAACCAGGTTCTACTGATGAAGGCTCAGAAATGATGGAAAAAGTCCATTAAAGTGATCAATGTGGACCCTCCTCTGTGGACTTGAAGGACCTGGACCTCTGGATCATTCACAGCATGCGGGCTGGTTTTATACAGAGACCAGCATTTAGCTGAATACAGATAAAACACGAGCTGGATGGAGTTAAGATAATTCTCTTTCCTCTCTGAATGTGAACGTCTGACATGCGGCGGCTGCAGAATGAACAGCAGAAGCTCCTCATGTGTAGGAGGACGTTGAGCTGAAGGCAGTAAGTGAACACCTCCTCTGACATGTGACGGCAGCGATTAGTGCTTTTATTTCATACGCTGGTGAACTCAGCGGTGGCTTTGTGCAGGTAGACGGAGCCAATTAACCGTATGGAGGCTACGCAATTACTGCATTAGACCCGACTGCTTTACAAAGGCCGAGCGCTGCTTCCTGGTCGCTGCTGTTGTTCTGCTGCTCCCATAGCAACCAGGCGTCCTCACCGTAAACCTGATCAGGAGGAACTCACCTCAGCTCTATGTGCAGAAGACAGTGAGTGTGACTGTCGGTGCTCTGCAGCCACGTCTGGAATAAACCTACGAGCTAACAGACGCTATTAGATTAGCACCAGAGGTATGCTAACTGGATAACGAGGGAACAGAGGACCGGCTCTGAATGTTCTGATCCAGGAACCTTCAGGACGGAGCACGTGATCGGATGTCTGTGACAATTTGAGGTCAACACACCAATGTTTCTGTCAGCGGACAAATTTCTGCACAAAAGTTTAACTGGAGAGTGAAAGAAGCTGAAGCGACAGATGATCAGACAGCAGAACTCAGTGCTGGTGTTGGATCTGCTTTAACTCGGCAGCCTCAAACCGTCTGGTTTACGCTGAGTGACGAAACTCAGACCGCCAGATATCAGACATATAAATGATATAAATAATTATAAATAATATCATATATATAATAATTATAATATAGTATAATACAGGGCTGTAGGTGTCTCGGTGGTTAGCACCGTTAGCGCCTCACAGCTAGAAGGTCGCTGGTTCACGTCCCGGTGAGGACACCCGGGATCTTCCTGCGTGGAGTCTCCATGTTCTCCCCGTGCAGCGTGGGTTCTCTCCGGGTTCTCCGGCTTCCTCCCACAGTCCAGAAACATGCTGAGGTTAATTGGTGATTGTAAATTGTCCGTAGGTGTGAATGTGAGTGTGCTTGGTTGTCTGTCTCTAAGTGTAGCCCTGTGATAGACTGGTTACCTGTCCAGGTGAACCTGCCTTCACCCTGAGTCAGCTGGGATAGGCTCCGCCCCCCATAGTGAGGATGAAGGTGTAGAGATGATGGATGGACACTAGCGTAGTGAGGAGCAGCAGACCAGTCCAGACCACAGAGTGATGGTGAGGTGCAGTCAGACCCTCTACTCCAGAATAACCTGGATCAGTGGGACCAGTATGACTAGTATGACAGCAGACTGGAGTTCCTGTTCCAGTGTGTTACATCCAATCAGAGCCGACCCGTCGGGCCCTGCTGGGCTGAATATTCCTGTTGGGCTTCATCATGTTCTGACAGCAGCTTTCTGACGCGGCTCACAGATCTGACGCTTCCCCTCCTCTTCCTCCTTTCATCCTTTCATCCTGCGCTCTGCTCATCTCGCTCTGATCTTCCTTCCTTATCTCATTGGGCTGAGCGATGGCTCTCTTCTGCCGAGAGGACGGATGTGAAGATAAAAGGCAGGTTTAAAGCGCCGGCGACTGGGCCGAGGTGATGTCAGATAAATTGGGCCGACACCTCTCTGGTCTCATCAGCGGTTACCTGCCTCGCCGTGAGGAAGGTGCTGCTCTCCGTCCTCACTGATTCATGGCGCCTGACTCGGAGGTGTTTCCTCCTTTAATCAGAGGCCTGAGTCCTCCTCCATAGATCTTTTGCTCTCTGGTGCTCTGGAGGTGTGACTGATGGTCTCCACTGACCTCCTCCCCAGCCTGCCGTCGTCAGCCCGTGTCTCACCTGCATCGCTCTGACTCTGAGTAAAGGCTGCTGAGTCTTCCTCGCCTCTTCCTCAGTCATCCTGCTGGTTTTCTGCTCGCCGCTGCTTGTTTACATCGTCCCTGTCTGAACCTCTCAGCTCACCTGCACTCGCTGCTGCTGCATACATCTGACTGACTGTCAGTGCAGCAGCTCCCAGAACCACGACCAGGACGCCACACATCAACCAGCACTGTGGAGTCGTCGCTTTCATTCCTTTTATAATTGCTGTGTTTTGCTTGCAACATTTGCTTTGTCAGTATTTTTTCCACCAAAACCTCCAGTTCGCTGCATGTTAAACCGCCGCAGCAACAAAACAAAGTCTGGATCTAAAACAACATCCAGTTTGCAGCACATCTCACACAACATGGAGCAACAGGAACGCTGCACTGTGCATGGTGATATGCTTCCTGTCTGTACAGCTGTTGGTTCTCCTTCATGCTGATGTTGAAGGCTGCTGATTGTGGCGCTGCGTTCTGATGTCTGATGTTCTTAGTGAAGGTGGGCTGAAGTGAGGACCTGCTCATCGTAAAGCGGATGTTTCTGAACACACACATCAAAAGACTGGATTTTAAAGTTGTTCTCGAGTCCATGTTCTGGAGTAAACAAGCTAAAATTCACTGAATGTGCCCAATTTATCAGAACCGAAAGCTTTAAATAAAAACCAGTGTCAGGGAGGTTCTACACGACACAAACACAGGATGATGTAGAGAAGCAGCAGATCGTTCAGATTTATCAGAACCACAAACTGTATTAGCCCATAACCGTATTTAACCCTTTCAACACT
>NW_007579660.1:94573-102408 GCF_000690725.1 Stegastes partitus | reverse complement strand
TATACTCTACATTTTTGAGGGGTTTTTTGTGAACTTTTAAAGGAGCAGAACTTCTTTTGGGGTTTCTGATGCTTTTTTTCAGGGGCAACCTTTTGTTTTCTAGTGTCCTTTGCATATTTAATGGGCAAAAGTTTATTTTCGGGGTTTCATCAGGGGCAGCTCATTGTTTTGGGGGTTTCTGTTGAGTGAACTCAGTGGTCTGTGTCACCGGACTGACTCTGACTGAACCAGTTAGTGAGACAGTTTAGTTGAGCTGACTGCAGCAATCAGCCTAAATCCTTGTTTACATGGAAGCTTTTTAATGCACGTGAGCAGGAAAATAACACCAAGAGTGTCGGCTCAGAGGCCTACAAGCAGGATTAGAACGTGTTCAGTAATTTCCTCATTGCAGACATTTCTCAAAGCTTCCAAACTGCTCCGGCTGCTTTTCCAGCTGCTTTACGACAGCGCTGGTTTGCGTTCATGTCCAGAATCCTTCTCAGTGTGCTGTACGTTTTATTTAAAGACCTGTGAGTGCGTCTGTTCCAGCTATAAACACACATCGCGGCGCACACCCATGTGGACATATGCAGCGTGTTAGAAAAACAGAGCTGGACGGTGTGTGTTCAGGTTATAAAACCCGGAGTGTGTGTTTGGTGGACGGCCAGCCGCTGGACGGTTATGGCATCAGTCAGAGCGGCATCTACAGCTAACAGGCAGCCAAACACACACACACACATGTACGCACTCATAGAAATGTGAAACTGAAGCCAGCTCTCGGCACCACACCCTGAGAATGTGCAGCTCCGCCAGCCAGAGACCGCATTTAATGAGACTGAGAGGGACGCCGGCTGCACAGAGCCCAGAGACCCAACACTCACAAAAACAAACACTCATTAACAGCGTACATAATTCCTCCGAAGGACAATTATTCCGCCGCACACAAATCACTATAGAAACGCAGGTCCACAGAGGTACCGCAAAGTATTCCACCGTAGGATTGATGCAGCAGGTGGTGATCACAGCAGCACCACCACACAGAGCTGCAGCAGATGCTTCTGAGTCCAGCTGTACGGCTTCAGTGCAAGTTCTGCATAAATACGTCGACGTAAACAACAGACGTGTCTGCGTCGATGTGTTGGACGTGTTCATGTGTTCTGTTTACGGTTCAGTGTGAGGAAGAGTCTGCAGGAAGGTCGACCTGTTAAAGGTTCAGTTCACCAAAGCTAGCTGCAGGTACGTCTGCAGAAGATAAAAGAGTCCATAAAAGAAAAATCAGAAAAAATAAAACCATAAAAACTCCCTCAGTTTGAAGAGTTAATCAGTTACACCGGAGATAAAAAAAAGACCTTTTGTGAGTCAGTCTGATCGATCCAGTTGGTGGAAGTGTTGATTGGTGCGATGATAATGATAAACTAACAGTCATATGTGACTGGTGAGAATTAAACTGAGTCGGCACAAGTTCTGCAACAAACCTTGAGTCTAAATCATGGAAGGAACAGAGTGCATGTGTTGGAAATACATTATTGTTTCTGCTAGTTTCCTGCTAAGCTGTGATCACGGCTTCCACCAGCTCAGGAGACGTGGATCTGAAGGATGTGGACTCCAGCTACATTTCCAACACGACGTTTCCAACACGACGTTTCCAACACGACGTTTCCAACACGCTAAAAGACTGAAGAACCGGCGGTTCTTCATCACTCAGACGATGAAGTGATATGAAATGTTGAAAAGAGGATCAATCAGGTCGTCAACACCAAGACTCAGGAAACCATCGGATCCTGAGTGAACCAAAGAAAAATGTCTGCTGAGCTCAGTGCTTCAGAGGAAACAGAAAGAACGGTTTCATGCTCACTGAAGGTGGTTTCTGACTATTTGAAAGCGTTGATGTGCTTCCTGGGAGATGGAAACTCCTCTTCTGATGAATTTCTGAACATTGATCCTGCAGATGGCCGTCCTCCCGGAGCCCGGTTCTGAAGAAAGCTTTTTCCCTCCCTTGGACGGGTTTAGGTTCCTCCCACCGTTGCTCAGAGGAAGTCCAGAGGCTGCTCTGGATTGTTGGGTTCTCTGTTTAACTCTGTGAGGTCTGTACCTGACTGTGTTCAGCGCTGTGTGATGACGTGTTGTAAACCGCTGTACACAAATAAAACTGAATTGAATTGAACTGAATTGAATTGAATTGAATTGAATTGAAGTGAACTGAACTCCCAGCACTGACCAGCTGGTGTCTTTGTTTCTTCAGACCAACACCAGCTGATAACGATCACAAGCGGCCGGACTAAATGAAAACACTTCCTGAAGCCTTCTCCTCCGTCTTAATGAGCTGAACTTGTTCCTTCCTCTGCTGGTTGGCAGCTTCGACTCTCAACGCCAGCTTCTGGATCCTGGATTTGGCATTTGGGCTTCACTGTACTTGTGGACTGACTTGGTTGCATATCAGTGATTTGGTTGCACATCTTTACGTTCCCGTGCTTTGGTTAGACCACACATTCTTGGACCACTGGTCTGAGACCTTGTGTGGAAGCAGAGCTGAGATTGAACACGGCTCTGGTTGAACCTGGAAACCATCTCAGCCATGTTTGAGGGGACTGCTGACCTAACAGCTGGCTAAACATAGCACAGCATCCAGCGTATCTATGGGAGTGCTTTCATTGCTTTGGAGGGCTGTGAAGTGGAGTTTAGCCAGTTTCATTCTGAAGCAGCTAAAAAAATAATCTGCACAAACTTTTTAAACTGTTTTTTTTTAACTCTTCACAAGTTTGCACCAAACTCACTTGAGAACGATGTGAAAGCTCCGAGGTCGTTCTCCCCAGAACACCTCAAAAGATTGTTCTTAGATTATTGTTCACATCGTCTACTTTAATGCCCTCGCTCCTCCGATGGTCAGCTGTTCCTGAGAGAAGGTCAGATTGTCATTGACAGCAGCACGACCTCATCGCTTTGACAACAGTCCGACAGGTGACAGGTGAGTCGGGCGCCACGGTTTTCCTCTCCTTGCACAGAAATGACGACAAACATTTGAGTTTTTGTGATTTATGGTTTACAAAATGGGAGTTGTGCTGCTTTTTTCCTGGTTAACTAAAGCGTCACACGCCGGCTCTGAGCAGGTCTCCATCTCGCCTTTGTTGTTTCACCTGACATTAATTCCTCCCCCTTTTCTCTTTCTGTCTTTATCCTGCTTTAAATTCCAGCCCCTGAAGTCATGGGAGCTTTGGGCGGTCGGCCAGGACGGTGTTTAAATCTGAGGAAGCTGTCTTCAGGATCTGCCCTGCAGCCAAACTCAGGGAGCAATGAGGGGATGACAGGAAATGACTTTGTATACAGCCCGTGTTATTCATAAAGCGCTTAAATTGTCTGAATATTCATACACCTGCTGCTAAATCTGCAGCTCGGGAGCTTTTAGGGTCTCTGAATGTATGCAGCAGGAATAAACAGAACATCGCTGCAGAGCTGCAGCCAGTTTACAGCAGATCATTACAGATAAACTGCCACTTAGTCAAAGAAGCCTTCCTCGGTGTTCTCCCTCTGCGGCTGGGAGGTGAAAACAAAAGCTTTCCAATATGAATTCCCTGTAAAGGCGGTCGGGTTACAAGCCTTCTGGCAGGAAAGAAGAGACGAGAAGAGAGCTTTCCAGTTACAGAAAAGGTCCACAGTTCACCAGAGTGGTGACAGTTTGAGCCTAAAACCAAAAGAAGAAGATTAAAAACTCAATTCACCACTTTGTTGGTTAAATGTGGTGATTTGTCATAAATACACATTAAACTAAAGAAACGAGAGCCTTCAGATAAAACCTTCTGTCATCACACAGCAACAAAATGCAAAGTTTAAGTCAAAGCATGCAGGTCGTGTACAGCAGCTGTTCACAGCGTTCACACCTGTCGCAGGTGGAAATGTTCCCATGAACCAACTTAATCAAGTTTAAGGCCTGAAAAACCAAAACAATTCGCTGGAAGATGCTAAAGCTCCACAAAGGAGAGGTTTAAATATGAAGATTACTGTAAATACACCAGAAACTAACGAAGATAGAGCCTTAAAATAACGTCTTCTAATGCAAAGCTGAACGCTTCATCCGATATGTTCCAGCTCACAGTTCATCGTCCAGCAGAATTTAGGTTTTAAGTTTTAGGCCCAAAAACCCAAAACAACACGCTGGAAGATGCTAAACCTCCACAGAGGAGCTTCAGAGTCAGATTCATTCTGGGTTTGTCACAAGCAAAGAGTCATTTATGAGTCATTTTTGTAACGGTATATTACTAGTGTTAGATTACACTTTTACTTTAGCCATTGTTGTAATTTAAATATGCAAATGTGCTTTAAATGAATCCTAAACAAAAGGAGCATGATGTCAGCACATCAAACTGCAAAGTGAAACTCCTCCTCCAGTGTTTTCATGTCGTACAAAGCTGCCTGTTGCAACAGAAAATGTCCACAGCTACCAAAACAGGAAAGTTTAAGGCCTGAAAAACCAAAACAATACGCTGGAAGATGCTAAAACTCCACAGAAGAGCTTCAGAGTCACATTAGTTTAGAGTTTCTTACAAGTAATGAGTCAGTCAGTCCATTCCTGAAGCTGGTCCATACGTCTTATGTTGGGCTTGTTTAACTTTGCTTTAAATGCACCTCCATTAAAAGACAAACGAATCTTTCTTTCCTTGACAATAAAGCTGCAAAGCTGAAGCAACATTTTCCAGCTTCATCATTTGAAATACGACAGTTTGTGCAAAATCACTTGTGCAGCATTTTTAATACCTCATAATTTCCCTCGTTTTCCTTTAAATGTGGGATTCTGTCATGACTTCACACCATGAAGTGACTTCTCCTCACATGGCAGTCACAGCGTTCCCAGAGGACCTGAACACATCTCTTCCTTCTCTCTCATTTCCTTCTCGTCGTGTCCTCTCCTGCCTCCTGTCTGATGTCGTCGCTGTTATTCGGTCCGTAGATGTCTCCGGCTGATATTTATCTCCGTCTGCATCGCCACCGCCGCTGCTCTCTCCTCCGGCCGCCGCCCCGACGGACCGCCGCTCGGCTGCAACCTGAGCCGGCCTCCCGCCTGCATACCTGAATAATAAGCTGAGATGCAGCCGGGTCAGCCGGGTCGCGACCCGCCGCCTCCCAGAGCCGCGACCTCTCCGTGACTCCGGCTTCAGATCTAAACATAACTCGAGGTGGCGCCTTCAGAAAAGAGAGAGAGAAAAAAAGCCAGGTTCTGCCGGGACACATCTCCAGACGTGTTTGTGGTATTTTTAGCGATGAAACCCAAAAATAACTTTCCTGTCGCTGCGGCCCAGAAGCTGGTCCCGACTACACAAACTTCTAGGATAAAACCTGATCCTGTTCCTGTGAGGGGACGACTGATCCGTCTCCACTGCGTTGATAAACCAGTTTCCACAGACCGGCCGATGACTGATTGGTGTCTTCCGGCTGCTGCTCCCACAGCTCCCACAGCTCCCACAGCTCCCACAGCTCCCACAGCTCCCACAGCTCCCAGTGCCCCCTCGGCTCCAGCCGGTTTGACCTCTGACCTCTGTGTCAGTCCCAGCTGTTATAGAGACGTTTACTCCTCATCACCTGCAGCCAGGATGGATTCTGGTTCTGTTTGATCCTGTGAGACTGACCTGATTTAAACTGTGATAAACTCTAATCAACACGTAAACAGCCGAACACAGCAGAACACAGAACCACAGAACCCCAGAACCCCAGAACCACAGAACCCCAGAACCCCAGAACCACAGAACCACAGAACCCCCAGTCACTAACACACATGCAGAAAAGAAAGAAGATGTGGAAACCCGGTCGTGTATCTCAGACAGTGAAACCTGCTGCATCAGAACACGGACATGATTCACTGAAATAATGAAGTTTTGGGACCTAAAAACAAACAAACAAACAAACAAACAAACAAACGCTAAAAGATGCAAAAGCTGAGTGGACTTCCTTTTGGGTTTGTCACCAGAAATCAGTCCTTCAGTCCATTTGATTGATGAGTGGAGCTGCAACAGATAAAAACTCATCGACCGGCTCATTATTTATGTTTTAATTCACTCATGATTGACTTATGTTGTTGCTGGAATGTGCAGCTTTGTTTTAAATATATTTAAATAAAAGATTTTCATCACGTAGCAAAAAAACAAACAAAACAAACCCAAAGCTGAACTTCGTTTAGTCGAGTTCTCAGAAACCCGACATCTGGATCTCAACCATCGTATTAACATCGTCTGCAGAATGACTTTCGTCCGTCGTCGGTGTGACTTCAGCTTCAGGACCGAGTGCAGCGCTTCATGTTTTCATGTCTCAGGTGCAGTCTTTAATTTCCATATTTCCTTATCAGGAGTGATTTTACTTTTCCTATCAGCATCATATCTTATTGCTCATACACTTTTTATTTACTGCCTTTCTTGTGTCTTCTTATCATCTGGCAGAAGAATCTCCTCCAGGATTAATGAAGTTTTATCTGATCCGACCCGATGCCGTCGCTCCGTCAGCGTTTCTAATGGAAGCCTCGTCGAAGTGATCCGTCAAATCTAACTGATTTAATTTACGAGGACGTATCGCTGCGCACAATAAAAACAAAGAGAACCAGCGTCATTAGCAGCTCCTGCTCAACATTTATCCTTCCCCACCGCGGCTCTTTAATAACCGCCATGGTTTTATTAGCTCTGGTTGCTCGGGAGCCGCGTGGCCTTGGGCCGGTTTGAAGATGGATCTGGTCGACGCCGGCTGTTAATATAATCTCCTATCTGTGGAAATGTCACTGTGGCCTGCAGCTGCACTCGGTGTACTCAACCCGGCGTCTCCGGCGCTGAGCCCAAGCCGTATTTTTCAGCCTATATATTCATTTTGCCGGCTGAGGGCTGCTGCAGTCCTGATGTAAAATTTAACAGCATCATCAAAAAGTAAATGCGCTGAGATTTATTAGCGGACGCGTTCCCGCTCGCCGCCTCGTTTCTCTGCCCAAACTCGATGAAAAGCTTTGTGCTCGGAGCAGCTTGCCATCGCTCACAAACACTCTGCAGAGGAGGAGAACTGGGCTACCTGCTGGCTAAATGTGTTGCTGCCCTTGACAAACAGCGAGACGTTTGGGTCTGGCCTCAGAGAGAACCAGGATGACAACCCTCCATCGATCTGTGCCTTTTTCTGCAAACTTGTGCAGCGAAGCGAACGCTCAGAATAGATCAGCTGACTTGTCCTTAATAGAATACATTCGGCACCTTGTTCTCGCTGCAGCTTTAACCTTTCTCTCCAGACTTTTGGTCAACTCGACTTCTGCCAACGTCTAGTTTTCCAATTTATCCTGCTTCAGTCTGATTACTGGGTCAGAGTCTGTACTTTCCATTTTACTGAGAGACATATTTCTACAATAAACTCGCTGTACGATCTATGAAAATCCACTAAACAATGACATACCCAGAGTTTGAAACTTTGCTGTCCTGACACCGAGGTCTCCGGGTAAAACTGAAGAAGCAGCCAAGTGTGCAGCGGAAGCCTCACGCCAAGCCGAGCGCCGCCGCCGCCGCCGTCCCACGAGACGCTGCCGAGGCTCAGAGCAGGTCAGAGCTGCTGCTGTGTGGGTGTGAACAAGTGCACGGCCTGAAGTGATTCCAGAGACCCGTCCACCGCCTCATCAAACGCACCATCAAATAAATCAAGTTTATTAAAGTAGTTCAGTCATAAACGTTATTTCAACGTGTTGTGTTGACATAATAATGTGACCTCAGATTATTTTTCTGTGTAATTTATTCTCTAACTCCAAGTTGAATCATCAGTTCTGTTGATGTAGAAATGTTCTCAGTTCATGGCCTCCTAACGTCTCCTGAGTGGTTCTGATCGACTCCAGCTGCTGACTCCTCTGATCC
>NW_007579660.1:89740-91783 GCF_000690725.1 Stegastes partitus | reverse complement strand
ATTTTATTTCACCCTTTATTTATTTACTTTAGTATTTATTTTATAGATTTAAATCAGTACAATTAGTAATATTTTTTATTGTGTGACAGATTCTTTAAATTTTATCAGTTGATTTTTTCTTTTACCTTTTATTTGTTGACATATTTATTTCATTTTGTAAACAGTTATTACTATTTTTATTGTTTTTATTTCTGTATTTAATCTCTATTTTCTTTAATTCTACTTGGTCTTTTTCCTTCATTGGATGTGGCGTTTTGTTCCGTTATTATTTTATCTGATGCTGTCGATTTATTTTGAAAATCTTACCACGTTTAGCTGTTTCTGCTGGTTTCCTCCTGTTTGGACTGATGGGCCTCTTGTTGTCAGACGGTCTTCCTGAGTAAAGCACAAATCATTTTTTAAATGGTGCTGCATGAACACAGGTTTTATTATTAACATCTTTGCTGTGAGCAGCTGTGAAGACGACTCTCAGCTGTACACCAGTTTCTTTATGTTAAACTTTAATCCCTCTGAAGCTGAACCTCCTGTTTAATCTGCTGCCTCAGTACAGGGCAGCTTTTGGTTATCAGATTTTTTTCCTCCTTCGCAGCAGGAAGCTTAGTGTGTCTCCTTTTGATTAAAGTGTATATTAGTGCCGCGCTGCAGAGAGAAAAGAGATATCAAACATGCGAGACCTCCGTCTGACGCTGCAGCAGCTCCTGAGGTTTTGTCTCGGAGACGTGGACGCGCTACGAGGCCGTTTGTTTCCGTCATCTCAGAAACAGACGTGAAAAAACGCCTTTTAAATTGTGAGCATGTTTCATAAGACGCAGTGTCATTAATCCCACTGAGTTTATTCTAATGCTGGAAAAAAAGACAGTTTGTCCTCATTTGATCTGGACTGTCAGAGCTGAGAGACAGACAACCAAGACAACCGGACAATTTACAATCACCAATTAACCTCAGCATGTTTCTGGACTGTGGGAGGAAGCCGGAGAACCCGGAGAGAACCCACGCTGCACGGGGAGAANCAGGCATGGAGGTGGCAGCATCATGCTCTGAACTGGAGCTGTACGGGACTTTAAGGGATGTTTAGCAAATATCATTTCTGTATGTTCATCTCTGACCAGGAGCTTTTGATATATTTCCAGAAGACCTTTAATAAATCAATGAAGGAACCAAAGTTCATGATGTTTAAGTGATTTCAACACAGAAAGCTCAGAGTCGTTTGAAACTCAGGACTGTGAAGCTCTACATGGTCTTTGTTCACGGCTGGATGTGAGAAGAACAAGCAGGAATGTAAACAAACTGTAAAGGAACAGATGAACTGGTTCAGAGGTTCAGGATGTGGCCTGATGCTTTTTACACTCTGTTCCAACAACGAGCAGCTTTTCACTGAACCGTTCACTCGACTTTATCTTCTAAAATATAGTCACACACAAATGTGACTTCAGATCCAGCAGTTACTGATTCAGTTTGTTCAAGAGTTCAGATCATGAAAGCAGTCCAGCGACAGTCAGGATGAATCAGTAGGAGTGGGGATGAGAACATCCTGGGTTTCATGGGAACCAAATAAACTCCAGCATGTGATGTAACTGAAGAACAGCTGATAGATGGACGTCCTGCTGAGGATGTTTTCTCTTCTGCTGCCTCCAAGGTCAAGAGCAAACTTTAAACCCCTTCGACCAGAGTGAACTTCAAAACGCCTAAAAGACAACAACAGGACATTTACACTGTTGGTGTCGTATTGAAGGATCTGGAACAACAAAGCGATGACGCCTGAACAGGATCCTCATCAGCACAAACCTCTAAAAACCAATTACTGAGCGACACACTGATGACATTACGGTGAGTCAGTTGGTGATAAGCCTCCATATGGAGCCTCGTGGAGCGATCTCAGGGTTCAGCAGCAGATAGTCGCTGTGACGTCTCAGTCTGATCATCATCACTTCAGACTGGATCGTCTCTGGTCTGCAGCCACGTGGCTCCTCAGGAACCTTTCTGAGGGAAGACAAAACAACGCTGGACGGTTGAAGCGAGCCGTGGATTCGCCCACAGTCGCTC
>NW_007579660.1:83768-89688 GCF_000690725.1 Stegastes partitus | reverse complement strand
CTGGCCTTAATCATGACTGGCGATTAACCAACCATCATTAACATCCCTATTAGGGACCATAAACTTTATGCAGATCTAGTTTTATAGCTTCTCTTGAAATGCTCGGTAAAATCCTGATGACTCACAGTTGGTTGCAACGTGACCACATGAGAGCTGAGATTCTGGCATCTGGCGTCCTCCACACAGGGCTGACGGAGCGGGTATTTTGGTTTTAGCAGCTTTTCCTTCTGTTTGATCAAGTCACTGGTGAGAACAGATGGAAAAAGAGAGCAAGACGAGGAATGAGACGAGGAGATGGCGATGAATCAGCTCAGACCGGCTGCAGTTTGTTGGGAGCGGCGCAGGTAAGCGGCTGCAGGGACTGGGGTTGGCAGGTGCTCTGACGGAGGGCTGGATAACACTGAAAGGTGTTTTTCTCCTGCTTGTTTTTTTCTCTCTTCTCTGCTAAAATTCATAACAGTAATCCCATTATGTTATCAGTGTTGTATAAGGTCTGCACCAGTACTCCGGTGACAGGTGTGTAATCTCGCCAAAAGTGTTTTGACAGTCCATCAAACCACGAGCGCGGGCTGGAGTCTGATCCTTTCGGCTTCATTTTGAATGTCATTCTGTTTTGATTTTAATCTGTGATATGAAAGCTGCATCGCCGCCGCCAACGCTGCACACAAACACACACAAATGTACGACCAGCCTACATTCAAACGCACACAAATACTCATATCCCCACCGCGCCGCCTTCCTGCAGGTTTTATTGCTATCCTCACCTGGCGGGGCCACATCGTGATCTGCTCTCAGAATTCGTCCATCTCCCGGAGACGTAATCACCCGAGCTGTGCCGAATCAAACTCTGCTGTCAGATGAATGATACCGAAGCGTTAAGAAGAATCCACAGCGGCCTGGCTGCTCTCCACCTGAAGTAGAGCTCATCACCTGCACTGCTTCAGGGTTCACAGTTTTATTCAACTCAGAGGAAAACGGGCAGATCTGTCTCGCTGAGTATTTGTAAATCTAAAACCCTGGATTTATAACGCTGAATGTGCTGCAGTTTCTGTTTGGGAAACATCCTCCTGCCACCAACAACGAGGCAGGACGGCGAAACAAACCCAGACGTTGCTCCCTTCAGACAGAACTCAGGACATACGTTGCTCACAGTTTAGTTTGAGGCGAACAAATGTCACTCCTGTAAAATGATCTGACAGGATTCTGGACGATTTCACGTCTTCACACCGAGAACTTTTGTCAACATCTTATCTGTAAATCTATTNAAAAATAATTCATTCTTTTAAGACATCGGACCAAAGTTACTCCATTTAAACTATTAATATTGGAATTTTACATGTTTACTGTTGTTTAAAAGAAAAAAAAGGTAAATAATTAAATCATTTACTCTTCTTAAAATAAATCACACGGCTCTGAATTCACAGAACCTGCCGACATACAAGTCGTGTTTTTCATATTTGAAGCCTTTCAAGCAACCCAGTATTTTAATTTTTGCAGTTTCTGAATCTGATAAATGGAGTCGTTTTGGCATTTCTTCTATAAGATAATGTGGATTTTAAATGTGCTGGTGGATTCAGAGGCTTGAAGCTCGTCTGAGATCTGAATCGTCTGACTGGAGGTGATGAGATAAAGTTATTCTACCTGTTGAAGTGTTAGTTCCACTCTTTAAATCCAACCTCCTCGGCTTGTCGTTGTTAATTTAATACGTCGACGGCGAGGCGCTGAAGGTCGAGCTCCGACGGCGGCTGCTCTCCCAGCAGCTCAACGTTTGCTCAGGTTTATAATTTTCTGCCTTTGTCACACATGACGGACTGAGTTTTGTGTTTCTCTGAAGCTGTAAAAATCCATCAAAGCTATCAGCGACACACAAAAGAGAGGCGGATAAAGGATTCGCTTCGTAAACACGTGGAAACTGTTTGTCTTCAGGCTGTTCAGACGGTTTCACGGCAGGTTCTGGGACGTGTTCTGACTGGTAGCACATTTCCAAGAGAGGTTTGCTCAATAAAAGCTGTTTTTAATTGATTTGGTCCTTCTTGCCAGCTGCTGAAGGTCACGCTGTCGATGGATCCGGCCTCAGATGGAGACGTTTAAACACTCTGCTCGTTTAATATGCGTCACCTCGCTGCACCATGAAGTCCTGGTTCTGAGAGTTCTACTTTAGACTTAAGGCTGTTCAACGATACGAAAGCTGCATCCGTTATTGGAAAGAATAACGGCGTGACGGAGCCGCCCAACTGGATCGGATGCGTGTTTATCGGTGCATACGGAGGTATTTGCATTCCCAGACTGAACCCGGTCTCCAAACATTTGGCAGTAAATGACCTGAGGGATGGGATTTCCCCGAGATAATCAGACGACGGCTCTGCAGAGGCTCCAACCTCAGAACCGGCCTCGTTGTCAAAACACTCCTCGCTAACAAGGCTCAGGCTCGCTGAAGATGTCGCAGCTGAAGATCCCAAATTAAATGTTTTTCTGTCATTTTTGCAGCTTAGAAGCTTAAATTTGAGCCCNCAGGTTTTAATCCTCCTTCTTCATGGTTCCACTGACTTTGTGTAAAGCTCCAGGTCCACTGGCAGCAGAACAGAACCAGAGCATGATGCTGCCACCTCCATGCCTGATGGTAGGTCTGGTGTTCTTGGGGTTAAAGGCCTCACCTTCTCTCCTCCAGACATGGTTCTGCTCAGCATTTGTTCCATCTGAGCAGAACTTTCTTCCAGAAGGCCTTTTCTTTGTCCATGTGACCAGCAGCAGACTTCAGTGGAGCTTTAAGGTTGATAAATGTTAGTTCACGTTACGTCTAACCAGGGGTGAACACAGTGACAGTATATATATGTATATATATATATAATGGCTGCTGTATGTAGGTGACCTCATTTTCCTCCATCACAGGATCAGTGCAGTTAATTGAACTTGTCCCATTAAGCCTTTCAGTCAATAGAGACCTTGAGTCACTAATAGTTCGATGCAGCGTAATTAGAAACAAGAAAACCAAGTGAATGATAGAAAGGTAGTTGTTCCTCTGCGATGCTTTCTCACTCCAGCCTCCTCCTTTATTCTCTCTGCATCGTCTCCTTTCTGCTCTCCGAGGCCCTAAATAGCTTCTCTTTCACTGCTCCATCACCGAAGGATGCGATGTGCACGAGCTCCACTGAGCACGCTCAATGATGCCGTATCTGCTGGCGTCTCTCCTTTCAGTGCCAGGGTTTGAAGTGGCTCTCCTCCTGGGCCTGTGTTTGCATCTTCTCTGCTGTGGCCAAACTAGATTAATGATTAATCAGAGTCCCAGCAGCCCATCTGCGCTGGCTCGTCCTCTGCAGAGCGGACCCGTCACCTCCTGCATTCTCCTGCAGCTTTTGTTTCCTGCTACTGTACAAACAGCGTCTTTAATCCTCTTTGGATGGTGGACGCTTGGAGTCAAGGACAGAGAAACGCTGCGGCTCGATTCCACTCTGCTGTCGTCTGCTTAGAAAACATGAAGTGTTTACCTCAGAATGTGATTAATGAAAACTCCTAAGCAGGGATTTAAGTCTAATAATCCAATTATCCCAGCCAGCAATGCGTGCACGTGTCTATTTTTGTCCACACTTGTGTATTTTATTTTAACCACAGTTCATGAATTGAAAGCACAGCGAGCACCGTCCGTCCTTCTCTTCCTCTGCTGGTGCTTTTATACCAACAGGTTCAGGCAGCGAGGACTCAAGAAAAGCTGGAATCTCAGTCCAATCAGCACTTAATTACGGTGTCAGTGGGTCCTCGGAGACCTTCGGATTTGAGGGAATCGAGAGCTTCGGCCTCACAGCTGCTTTTCGCATCCTTCTGAGGCTGCTGACTTCATTTCCTGCAGCTCTCTCCTCAGGACGCTTCGTCTGCTTTCTCACTCCTCCGGTTTTCCATTTCTCCCGCCGACGTTCTCTCCGGTGTTTGCTTCTCGCTCGCTGTCTCTGAGTTTTGCTTCCTGTTGTCTCTGAACTTCCCTCCGCTCTGACCTGAACGCGACCCACAGAACCGAGTGAACAAAACACTCCGTCACCGGCGAATACATTAACCTTGTGAACGTCAGAACAGTTTCTGGGTGTGTGTTCTGCTCGCTGTGGCTCATTGTTCACCTCTGTGGAAACAGAACNGGAAGCCGGAGAACCCGGAGAGAACCCACGCTGCACGGGGAGAACATGGAGACTCCACGCAGGAAGATCCCGGGTGTCCTCACCGGGACGCCAACCGGCGACCTTCTAGCTGTGAGGCCACGGTGCTAACCACTGCTCCACCTGCAGCGATTTAAAAAACAGAAATTCAGCTGAACTGCAGGCAGAGCTTCCAGAGAGGAGAAAAATGTAAACATTCAAACATCTACTGTGGAGCCTCCATTGTCCCGCTGTTTGCACCATCATGTTGATTCCAGGTTTTTTTCTGTTTGTCCTGCTGACAGGAGACGTCTCTGAGTTCTCTCTCCTCCTCCTTCATGTTCTGGTTCCTCAGAGCTGCAGGACTTCATGCTGAAACATGAACCTCAGTGAAGGAACATGAACCTGCTGGAGTTCAGAGGATTCATGTTGGAATCTTGGTTCTGATAAAAACCATCGGATTAGAGCTGGAGACCGACGGTTCTGGTTGATCAGCTGAGTATGAAACTAACAAGCTGAAAGCAGACGTTTACATCCACCGTATAAACAGACACAAAACCTATTTTCTTCTCGCTGTCTGACATTAAACCAGATCGTTTTAGGTCAGTTAGGATGACCAGAGTTACTTCTGTTCTCTGTGTGTCGTCGTGGCCGTACGGTGGCACCAACAGGAGGAGAATGTGAGAAGCTGCACCTCGATAAGGCAGCACAGCTCCAGACACAACACGTCTGCTCCAGGTGACCCGGAGCTGCAGGTGCGCCGAGTGTCGGCGTGTACGTGACGGCTGCAGCTCTCTGGGGAGCTGCCGGGTTCCTCCGTCTGATCCGTCGGACCCCCTGGGAGCGCCGAGGCTTCAGACTGCTTCTCAGACACACAAACACTTGTCAGAGCCGCCGTATGGATCTGAAACCGTCCTCCTCCTCCTCCTCCTCGGATCGACACCGCCGAACGGTCCCGAGGGCCTGAGTCAGCCGCCTGTCGATAAAATGACCTGCAACCACTCAAACACACCTTTCTGTCGCTTCCAATTTCCTGCTCACCGGCAGACAGAACCCAGACGACAGGAACCAGAATAGTGCCGGCTCAGAAACACCACAAGCACCGGCGACTGGGCCGAACTTTCAACGAGAACGAGCTGCAGCGAGTCATGTGAAGATAGCTTTACATATGAAACTCATAAAAATGACATTTGCTGACTGACGAGCTCCATGCTAATGAGTGAATTCACATTCAGGGGCAGACGTGGACTCACCTGAGCAGGTGAAGGTCTGAGAGGATCCAGGAAACCAAGCCTGCTGGCTCCCAGACTGAAGCTAAAGACATGAGAGGAGTCTTTCTATTTTCCTTTTTCATTCTGCCTTTGTTAAGCGTTTTGTATTCCTGGTTCTGACAAACGCTGTGTGAATCAGCTTTACATGAAACAGGACAAACGCTGGACTCAGGACAAAGCGTTGTGTTGTGTGCAGCTCTGTGCAACTACAGACACAAAACTAAAGCACACGACCAGACACATGTCTGTACATCCACACATTAAACCCTTCATGAGGACAACACGCTGCAGCTCCTGTTCAACACATGAACAACACCAGAGATCAGCCTCGTAGATCAAACATGTGGCCAGAACCAGGCAGAACCGAGCTGCTGTTTGCTGAGCAGAGCGACACAAGTGGAAATAACAGACAGCTTAGAGCAGAGAGGACTGAAGGAAACCTCCAGAGACGAGCCAGTCAAAGGCGACAGAGTTTCACAAGCTCCAGCAAACAGCGAGCTTTGACAGCGCTTCAGTGACGTCCAGAGA
>NW_007579660.1:74276-81830 GCF_000690725.1 Stegastes partitus | reverse complement strand
GTCTTCACACCGAGAACTTTTGTCAACATCTTATCTGTAAATCTATTTGAATGGTTCAATATGTCCAGAAATAAAACTCCAACAGACATGAAATGTGGTGACAGAACAGTTTCCATCAGATCAGATGGATCCAGCAGAGAAGCAATGTTTAACTATTGGTTCTTGTAAATGGAATAAAAGCACAACATTTTGAATTTAACTCGGTATTTTGTCCCCTGGTGGTTCCTGTGAGTGTATAAACAGGAAAAGGTTCCTTTTTTTGGGCTATTTTCACTTGGAACCAGTTGAAAATTGTTCAAAACTGTTCAAACTGGCTTGAAAGGCGACTCAGAATTGTCCAAAATGTTAACAACATTTTCCAACCAGGCTGGTTCTGATCCATAAAGTTCCTGTCAGTGTCTGTCTATGGATGGATCCATGGTTCTACTAGAATCCAGTCTCTGGTCACATCTCACCACCTGTTGAGGCTCTAACATCAGCAGAACCTGATGTGGTGAAGTTGGACCAGACAAGGTTCTGTTGATGTGGATCATTGGTAGGAACCAGAACCTGGAGTGCACTGGTTCAAAATGACAAAGCTGAAGCAACATAGATAAAAACCTACAGCGGGTATCAGTACCACCATCAGCGCGCCCAGTTTCAACATTTAATGGCTCCACTGTGACGTAGAGGTTCAGGAGCATCAGCAGCTAATGCATCAAAATGAGGTCATGGCCCTAAATGAGGACATTGGGTCTGAAACTCTCCCAGTAGCTGTGCTCCTATGAACATCAGTGCATTCTCATTATGAAGGAAACATAATATGAGGATGCTGGAGGGCTGGTGGAGACTGTGGGTTGCTGACAGAATCGCTGCAGTTCAACTAAACTTGTCGTCTTTGTGGCTCAGACTTGTTCCTTCATCAGTCCACAGGTTCTGGATGGTTCCAGTCAGGACTTTGGGGAGACCAGTCTAGAACCTTCATTCCAGCCTGATGGAACCATTTCTTCACCACTTTGATGTGTGTTTGGGCTCATTGTCTGGTTGGAACATCCAACTGTGTCCAAGATCAACCTTCTGCTGATGGTTTCAGGTTTTAATCCTCCTCCTTCATGGTTCCACTGACTTTGTGTGAAGCTCCAGGTCCACTGGCAGCAGAACAGAACCAGAGCATGATGCTGCCACCTCCATGCTTGATGGAAGGTTTGGTGTTCTTGGGGTTAAAGGTCTCACCTTCTCTCCTCCACACATGGTTCTGCTCAATGTTGGTTCCATCTGACCAGAACTTTCCTCCAGAAGGTCTTTTCTTTGTCCATGTGACCAGCAGCAGACTTGAGTGGAGCTTTCAGGTTCTGCTTCTAGAGGAAGAACTTCCTTCTCCATCAGCCTCTCAGCTCATGTTGATGTCAGACCCTGTGGACACTGACAGCTGTGTTCCAGCAGCTTCTNAAGCAGAACCTTAAGTTCTGTCTAACAGCCAGCAGGGGGCGACTCCTCTTGTTGATCTGGTACCTGATAAGCTAATGGTCCAGCATGACATCCACTTTGTACCTTTTGGTCTAGTTTAGGGTGGAACAGACGAAGAAGCAGGACCTACGAGTTCGTCTCCAACCAGCTGTTAGCATTTCTGATACGTAGAAATCAGCATGTAAAGTCTTCAGTGTTCCCCCTCCTGGCTGCAGGTTGTACCTTCTACCTGTCAGACTGGTGCAACCTGAGCTCCACCAGCCTCCTCCGTCAGCTCAGCCTCTGGTTGGAACCAGACGAGGAGGAATTTCAGGACTGAGGCCAAAAATGTGAGAGCAGAGCAGAGATCACATGGCGTGTAGATGGTAGTCTGTGAGCTTCTCCCACAACATCACGTCTTACGCAAGAGCCAAGAGAGACATTTACATCATGTTCCTCCTGCTGGTTGGCTTCCTGTTGTTCTTCTCATCCATCGTTCAGTTTGAAAAAATAAAAAATGTTCAAAATGTGTTCTTCCTCCTAAATGTCATGTGTCTATCTGCTGTTCTGATGAAGTTCTGAGGCTCAGAAATGATGGAAAAAGTCCATTAAAGTGATCAATCTGGACCCTCCTCTGTGGACTTGAAGGACCTGGACCTCTGGAACATTCACAGTCTGAAGGTAGAACTCTGGTCAGTAGATGAAGGTGCTGCAGAACCAGAACCAGATGTTCTGAGGGAGCTTTTTTTGTTTTTTTTGTGGTAATTTCGTGTCTTCGTCTGTTCTTGTTGTCCCTCTTTATGGTTGTTTTGACTGTTTTGTGTCTCTTTTGCTTTCTTTCGGGTGTTTGTATGTTGTTGAGGTCAAACACTGACATCTGGATCCAGCTGTCATACTTATACATTAATTATAATATTAATAGGATGGAGGTCTGTTCAATGTTTCATTAAGTGTGAAAATAAAAGAGTCGCAGGTTTGAAAACATCTAAAACTCTCTAAACAGATAATAAAGGACCCGCAGAGCAGTTTCCTCCTTCAGCCTGCTCTCTCAGGAGGTTCTGATGTTCTGATCTGCAGGGTTCTGCCGGTGCCGAGCAGAAGCAGACCAGCTAACATCAGACTCTGGTTCTTCACCGACACGCGACAAACTGCAGCTTCAAACAGAACCGGTTCTCCTTTTAGAACGTCTGGGCCACACGTTTGGTCTGTTTTTCTGTCTCCAGACACAAGCGCTGCGCTGTGCTCGGCTCGGTGAGGCCGACCCACTCGTAGCGGGACACAGGAGCCATTTTGTGCCCCTTAAAATATTCATTCATAAACTCCTGGAGCCTTTTAGTCCACATCAAACAGCAGAGCCACCGAGAGAAAACAGAGGCGCCGAGCAAACAGCACCACGGGCGAGAAACCCGACGTTCATCTAAATATTTATGCGCTAAATATACCCTGATATATTCATTGTGTTTTTAGGGAAATGATTTGGACCGAAGGAGAATCAACAGGATTTGAATTTTGGGGGAAACATGCAGAAGCTCTCGTCAGAGCAGCTGTGTTTATCTCCCACGACTCTGACGTTTCTCCTCGTCTGCAGATTAATTAGCAGCAGATTTACTGAATGAATATCGAGAAGTAAACTTTCAGCAGCTGTTGGGGTGAAGCGGTGAGACGCCTCCAGTCCCACCCTGCAGAGCCACGGACAGGTTGGTTCTGAGTCCGTTTGTTGAGTTAAAACGGGTCTGAGGTGGCGTCGAGTCAAACAAACAGGATCCACAGCGAGAGTTTAGCTTATGGTGATAAATACGTCAAAAGACTATGATTAAAATACTGCTTTGTGGTTTTGATGCATATGTGGGAAAATATTTCTGAGTTTAATGCGGTTCAGAACATTCAGAACATTTTCATAGTTAAAGTCCAAATCTGGTGCTTTATCATGTAAAGTGACTTTTTGCAGAAATACAGGAAATGGAGACAGACTGTCAAAATAAGACTAAAACATAAAGAACATTATTTTCTCCTCAGAGTGGATCCCGTCTACAGATGGTTCTGGTAGGTTCTGGAGGTAAACCTTCATCATCTAGAACTGGTTCTGACCCACCACCATCACACACGCTGACATGAGCCTGGAAAGTTTACCCAGAATGCACTTTGTAAAGGTTCCTCTGGTGACTGATCAGAACCAGAACCACATCCAGGGTACCAATGATTGTTTCTATGACTCTGTGTCATAGACATTAAACTGGTACCACTATGATCCATCCCATAATACTGATGCTGCTGACAGAGGACATGAACAGAACCAGGTCCAGTGTTCAGACTGAGACACCTGGATGGATGTAGAACTGATCTGGTGTCAGGTTCTAACAGAACCCAGATGTGTTCTTCCTCCTAAATGTCATGTGTCTATCTGCTGTACTGATGAAGTTCTGAGGCTAACTATGCTAGCCCAAATAACTAGCATTTGTCCCTCTGAACCAAATAAATTAAATTAGCCGCATGTTAGCCCAAAAAAATAGCATTAGCCACATTAGCTCAGACAGGTCACATTAGCTGCTATGTTCACCCAAACAAGTCACATTAGATGCTACGTTAGCCCAAACAAGTCACATTAGATGCTACATTAGCTCAAACAAGCAATCACTGAAAACCGAACAGAACAAAAAAAGCATGAAAGATCTGGTGCCACATAGACACATCAACACTCGACAGTAAGCTGGATCACAGTTACGTATTTTATTGTTTTTCCTTTTCAGCCAATCAATCAGATGTCAGACGGGATGGAACTTGTCGCCATGGTAACTCAGAAAATGGAGGCGAAACTCCAAATACGAGTCATATTTCACCCAAATCGTGACGTTTTCCTGAACTTAGCCGAGTGTCTCTGAAGCCTGAACTCCACCGAGCTCCTAACAAGTCGGTGTGGCTGTAAACGGGTCACCACAAGCAGGATGTTTCCTACTTCTGGTGCCTTAATCTGATCAAACAGTGAGTGAAACCTGAAAATAAACAAGAAAACTTCAGTCCAGTGTGAGATAAAGTCATTAAGAACACGTTTGCGTATGCAGCGACTCAACTTTAGGAGACTCAGACAGACGACCAACCGATGGAGCTAACGGAGCTAACGTTAGCGTAGCTGGCTGATAGAAACTGGCCCGTGTGTCCCACAGCTTCATAAACCAGTAGGAATCCATCAGAGCATGCCAGCCATGTACGAACAGGAAGACGTACAGGTGGAGCAGCCTCACAAAGTACATCAGCACTCGGCTCTGTTGCACTTCTGGAGAGTTTCCTGGAAAATCTTTGGCGTCTGACGGAGCTTTCGGAGGTAAGCGAGCGTTTGGGGGCTGCAGAGACAACAATGAGCCTCAGCGTCTGGAATCCAACCCAGCGTTTCTCTCTCTTCCATTTTCCCTCCAGCTCAGGCACAATGTTTGCAGAAATGTGAGCTTGTTTTGCTTCGTGATCCGAGATCTGGCGTCTCGTTGAAGCTCCTTCAGCAACACGACTCCACGCCGTGTTCGACCAAAGCAAAGGTTGGCTGGAGATGCACTTGCAGGAAACTTCAGCGCCTTCTGATTGGCTCTTCTTTCTGATTGGCTCTCCTTCGCCTTCGCGGATGTGAATGTCGCTCAGCGGTTCGTCCGTGAAGCCGAGCTGCTGCCAGGGAACGTCTCCCCGATGAGGCCGGCCTTGTGTCTGAGCAGCCAGATGTACAGTGACGGAGCTTTTCTTCTCTTTCTGGAGTTCTTGTTTAGTTTGCTGCTAAATTGCTTTTCTCCCCAAACTACGATAATCGTCTCAGACACATTTTCCAGCCTGGAAAACTTTCATCTGATTGAATGACGAGTTGCCCGTCTGGGTTCTGTTCTGCTGCCACCGAGGTTCTGGGCTGTTTATTTGGCCTGCGGGAGTCCTGCCAGCTACGAGAGCTGAGAGCAGCGGCTCTGAAACGCTAAACCGAATATTCCCTTCAACCCCCCACGAAATTAAAACAAATCAACGTCAGTGGCGTTTATTAAACAGGCAGAAAAACTTCCCCTGTGCTGCAGATGTTTGCTTTGTTGGCAGCCAGACCTGACAAACACATCGCTCACGTCGGTAATGCGTCTCGTTGATGATGCACATTAAGTCGGCAGCGTTGTGACATTTTCAAATGGCATCAGGTTTTCAGAGTTCCCTATCTGTGCTCTGTCTCTGCAACATCTGCTAACCATCAGCGCGACACCACTTCAAGAGACACGCAGCTGAAAACAAACTGCTGCACGAATAAATAGCAATCAAAGAACGAAACAGGAAGAAAAACAACAAACGCTGACTCCAGCAGCTTGACGGCGTTTGTAGAACGTGTGACTTTTCTGCTATCAAAGAAAAACTGAAACACGAGGAAGCGATTTGTCTCGATGTCCACGGACGCCACGTTCGCTGTGTGTGCTCTCATAATTGTGTGTGCATGAGTTTGTGCAACAACATGCAGCCGCTGACAAACTGAGGTTAAAGAGTGCAGGACGGCATGTGTGCAGTTCATCTGAAAACGGGTTCAGAGCGACAAACAGCAGCTTTTCCACAGAACATACCGGATACATGAATACTATGGATGCACCATATATCGGCATCGGTCCGATGAACACATTTAGCCGATGTGTCCAACATCAGCGCCTTCGTCTCTACATTGGATGTTGCTGCCATGTCACAGATGTTTTTTCTTAAATGGTCCTTTATGTTAAAATATGTTTAACTTTTGTTACGTAGTAAATCAGGCTATGTGGTCTGATCTGGGCTTCTTCTGAACAGTTTTCTCACAGTGCTACTGATACTTATTTTTCGGTGTGAACAAAAGCTGAATATCGACATCGGTGATATCTGTTATCAGCGACATCAGAAATCTTGATATCAGTATCGGCCAGAAGTGTTAATATCGAGCATCACTAATAAATACCAACAAGTTTAAGTTTTGACCTCACTGGATCCATATAATGAGCTGCAGGTGGATCAGTGGTTAGCACCGTTAGCACATCCCAGCTAGAAGGTCGCCGGTTGGCGTCCCGGTGAGGACACCCGGGATCTTCCTGCGTGGAGTCTCCATGTTCTCCCCGTGCAGCGTGGGTTCTCTCCNTTTGTCTCCTCTCTGCTCTGCCTGCAGTTCAGCCTAAAAGTCTGAATATTAGTGATGTGACTGCTGGTGACACCAGAGTCACGAATGGTTCACTGGTTCCAGTAACGAACACAGAATATTTGTATTTTCATAGAATCCAATTAGAGCAAGTTACGGATTTTTTGCCAAATTTTTAAATGAGAAGTGAACAATAAAGCAAAGAAACATTCAGATTTTAAGCTTCAATGTGTTTTCCAAATAAAGAGCAGGTCACAGAGGAGTCGTGTTTGCTCTCCACCTTGTGTCTGAGCTCCAAGCAGCAGTTTCAGGGTCTAGTTCTGCTTCGTCTCATTTTCCCTCATCGTGGCTCATTTCTTACAGAAACATGAAGGAGAGCTCAGACCTCAGAGACGTCTTCTGTCAGCACAGCGACGAAAACCAGAGAGAAACCAGAATTTATTTGATCACTTATTTTACAAACAGAAAAAACCTGGAATCAGCCCGTCTAACAGTTTAAACGTCCACAGACGTTATCAACACAGGACAAATAAATCGGAGGCTCCACATTCTGTAGATGTTTGACTGGTGACGTGTTTCCATCCTGGTCTCTCTGTTCTGTAGAAACACTTCCTGCAGTTCAGCCTAAAAGTTCCTGAAGTTTTGTTAAATGACTGTTGGTCACATCGGAGTCACTCATGGCTTCACCACTGTGACAAGAACAACAGATTCTTTTGTTTTTTATAGAATCAGGTTTGAGTAAATGATCTATTTTTGGCAATGTTTTAAATGATGCCTCTTTCTTGTGGTTCTTCACTGAGTTTCTCTGCAACATAAAGTCCTGCTGCTCCGTGGAACCAGAACATGAAGGAGGAGAGAGAATCGCTATCATGCCATAAAATAAATAAACAAAACTTTGAATTTGTTTGATATTTATGTTACAAAAATAGAATCTATATGTACAACATGCCCACAGCTGTTAACATCACTGGAAAATAAAATAGAATTATTAAACTATTTAAATGTTTATTTAGTTTCCAGCACTG
>NW_007579660.1:47144-73725 GCF_000690725.1 Stegastes partitus | reverse complement strand
CTTCAGTTTGTGATCGGATCAGAACATCCCTCCACATTCATGATCCGTCCAAAGACCTTTGCTTGACTTTCACTTCACGTTTCCTTCCTTCATTTTGGTTCACGGATTCTTTTGTAAAGTAAACAGAAGCTTGGACTGCTCATGAAATGTTCTGAAAACGTTAGCTGAGAGTTCTTCTTGGGCCTTAAAGCCGCCTGACCTGGAGCCTGATGTGCGTCTGCGCTGTGTTGACGTGGACGCTGCCTTCACTCTGCTCGCCATGTGTGTGACGCCTCCAGTGTGTGATGTGGACCTTCAGCTCCTGCAGGACACCCTCCTCTCCATGAGATCCAACAGGACAGATTATCTCTGGAATTCCACATCTGGAAGCAGTTGAGGGCAGAGGAGCCGCTTCTTCTGAGAAATATACAAATATGTAGGACAAAGTGCACACGAGTGGAGGCGATGCGACGCCTGGCTGCAGCCACGGCGTCCTGACGGCCGCACAGACGTGTCTGCATTTCAGGAAATATCCGTTTTAGCCTGCTGTACAACTGCAGCTCTTCAAACCCTGAAAACCTGCCAGTGGTTTCTTTAAACAAGAAAGACAAGAACCACTAAAATGACATGGTTTATCAGAGCCAGAGCTGGTGGAAAAAAACAACAGAAATTCAACTTTTCCTTCATCTAACAAGGTGCACCGTAGTTTTATTGGTAAAACTGATCAAATATGGACTTAAAATGCTCATATTTTATCCTAAATAAACTAGAAAAGCCCTGTGAGAGGTCAGACCTCCTCCCAGCAGCTCATCTCCACCATGGGGTGATCTCCAGCTGATGTTAAAGTCCTGATTCATTTATCTTCACTGTTGGATTCATGGAGGATCAGAACATAGCTTTAGCATCTGAGCTAACGTTGATCTCATTCAGAACGAGCTGACGGACTGATGAACGCTCGTTCTGGACTCTCAGATATTTTGTACACTGACGTTATTTCTGCACTTCCTTCCTGGCTTTAAGCTGCTAGCTAATGCTATGCTAGGTTGGCATGACGACAGCGATGCTATTGCTAACATAAACAGACAGGGAGCAGCCTAAGCTAGGTTAGCACAGCTTTAGCAACATAAATGAAAAGCATGACGACGCAACGAGGCACGCGTCTTATTTAAGTTTATTTTGGGGGATGTGTCGTACTTATATCTTATAATTCTACTTTTCAGACTCATTTCTTACGTTGTTGTGTTTTTATGAGCAGCATCTGCCAAATGAATCTTCTTGGGATGAATCAGGCTTTTGTTGCATCTTAACCAGATTCTGTCACAAAACTAATCGCCACAATCGAGAAGTCAGAGCGAAAGAATCCAGAACTTCTCGGCTGACTTTGGAGCAGCATCTCCACAGAGGAGCAAAGACATGTCCAGCGTGAATCAAGTCTGTAGCTGAGCTGCATTTAAAGCAAAGTAAAACCAGGATAAGCAGACCTTCTGTCTGTGAGAACATCACCGTGTTCCTGTTTGACCACATCCATCTGAGCTGCTCAGCCTCCTGAAGAACAACAAACCCTGACGCTTGAAACACGAGCATTTCTCAGATTTGACATCGTTTCTATCATCCATACCTGAACCTGCATAATCAGATCAGGACAGGAAGAGGGAACCTTCTAACCACCGACTCATGAAACCTGCTCTGTGCTTCATCAGCGATCCTTCACTCTCGGCTCACTTCGGTCTTCTGGGAGCTCAGAAATAGTCTATTTAAGGAATGCAAAGAAAGAGAAAATTGCAGGTTTTTGTCAAATAGTCCAAATGTTCTGACAGGATCCTCTGCATCTCCACAAAGACACACCTGCATGAAGGTTCCCACACAATGACGACGGCGCTCCACCATCTGTGGCTTCGTGAGCGGCCTCATATGCATGTGAATGCTGAGTTCCTGCTCTCTGGAGGGCGACATGTAGCTGAAAGCAGCTTTTTCTAACGTGACATGATTCATACGAGCGCACGGCGTCGCAATCAGCCGCTAGCTGCTGAGCATCAATCAATTAGGAGAAGCTGTCGCAGCTCCACGACGCTTTCAACCCTCGCACGGCTCCGTGATCACCCCGTAATCACCGCCAGTCGGCGGAGGTGCATCTCTACCTGGTTAACTCAGCACCGGAATATAAATGTGAGCAAAGTTAGTTTCGGATGGCTTGTTTGAAAGCAAAGCGCTTCTCAAGGGAGCAGCAGCGACGCATAATAAAGCTGATGAAGTGATGATTAGAGCTGCAGCTGCAGGAGACGAAGCCAGAGGAAGGATTTAAAGCCAACCACAGATTAGACTCATGAAGGAGGAAGATCTCAGGTAGAAACAGCAGCTACAGGTAGAAACTACAGATAAATACAAACTCCATCTGTAGAGACAACGGTGTGGTTCAATATCTCCGTATGAGGAACGTCTGTGGAAACACGTCGAACACGTTGGTTCCAGGTTTGTTCAGTTTCCACAAAATAATCAAACTAATTGAGCTTTTTTGTTGTTGTTGTTGTTGTTGTTGTTGTAATATTTCTGTGTCACAGAAGACATCTGAGTTCTCTCTCCTTCTTCATGTTGTTCTGGTTCCACACAGGTGAAAAATGAACCAGGAGCAGAAAACACCAACAGCTGCCAACACGTCCTGCTCCTGATTCATTTCTACCAGAACACTGGGTCGGATCAGAGCTTCATGCATTCAGCAGAATTTTACTTTTGTTGCAGCTAAATTTGACCATTTTTGCAAACCGTCAGTACTTTTGCGTGTGGAATTAAAAAGCACAACATCTGAAAAGCAGAAGAGCAACAGAGTGGATGAACAAAAGCCTGTTCCTGGTTCCAGGATCAACATGCTTCAGCTGCTCACACATTCACAGCAGCTGCAGGTGAACCTTCACACCGTCCAGCAGCTTCACCGTCCTGCACCTCACACACCTTCTGCTTCTTCTGCACAAACACAACACTGTGTGACTCTAATCAGACAATAAGTGCCGTCCTGCTGGACAGAACCTCAGAACTGGGTCTAAACTACGGCACGCTATCATAGCGCCGGCGTCCTGACAGACTCCCAGCAGCCCTGAGCGTCTAACGAAGCTTTGCATGAAGCAGCCACGCTGACATTTGTCTGGATTTGCCTTTCAAATGAGCCTATTGATGGTTTGAGAGTCACAATGATCCAGCTGCGCCGGTCGGAGGCGACAATAGCGTAAAGCAGCGAGCACATCTGAACCTTTGTTTCCTGCACGCGGCCCCGCCTCCGTCGGCGGCGCTCTTGTTTTCCACCTGCTGTTGGCGGACGTGATCCATCAGGCCGATAAACAAACATCACCGTCTCCCTCCAGCCCTGCTGCTGCTGCTGAACGGAGGCCTCTCGGTCTCCGGCCTAATTAAAGTCATTCTTCAGTAATATTCCTGAATCAACTGCTTCCTCTCGCCCGTTTAGGAGCTAATTGGAAGCATGTGCACTGAACCCAGAGGCTCCTTTTAACCCCTGACACTTCAACTCTGTGCTCTCTTTATTAGTGCATCAGGTTGGAGACGTGCTGCCGTTCGTCTCCTCCAGCTTCCTGCCGACATGAAGGTGAGTCCAGGTCACGGTTTCTGCTGCAGGAGGTGAGATTTCAGCAGCAGACGGGATCCAGCTCACGGTGAGCGACGGTGACGGACGGATCACGTCTGTCGGCAGGAGACTGTTTCCTGAAATGCAAAGAGCTTTTCTGTCTTTCTGTCTTTCCTTTTTTTAAAAAACATGATTTCACACCAATTTCATCATCAGGAGACGAATTCTCTCCTGATTGGACGTTCTTCCTTGTTTACGGCTGATTCTTCTCCACACTCCTGTTCCCACCACAGAGCCACATCCACTGACTCAGATCAACGTTATTCTGATGTTTAGACAGAAACGTTGCACCAGCGTCATGTCATGTGTGATCTAAACCTTTGATTTAAATGTCGGCAGCCCAATAAAACTGGATTCATAACTCATTTTTCTTTCACCTTAAACTCATGATTCTTTTTCCTCGACCTGCTGAACAGAATCCAGAACCAGGTTGTCGTAGAATTGATTGATTTGTTTCGAGCTACGACAAAAACAAAAACAAGAAAAATGCCCAAATTACTGAAGAACATCTCATTGGATCAACTTCAATTTTTAAAAATGTTTAACTCCATAATTATAACAATTAGGTACAAAACACACTAAAAAATATTTTAAATAACATTTAAAAACTAATGGAAACAACTTAAGTTTAGAAAGAATCCACTTAATATCGTGTAAATAATTAAAAATACGTCTAACTGCAGAGGAAAAGCTGATTCCTGGAACTCTGATGGTTGAACATAATTCTGTGAGAAGTTGTCTGAAACCAAATTAACGAGTCTTTCGATGTTTTACTGATTAATATGAGAATACAAAAAATAACATTTGATAAAAGCTCAGCGCAACATACTGGATGATTTATGCACATTTACCTGAACAACTCATATCATGATATATATATATATATATATTATGATTACGTCTGTAATTGACATTTTTAAATTGTGATTATAATCATAAGTATATCTATATATATATAAAACAGTGATTTGACAGTAAATCCATTAATTTTATGTTTTTAACATTAAAACCCGTCAAATACAAAAGATTAATTATGTAAAGTAACGTTTAAAAACTCACAATACTCTTGATATGATCTATAACCAACAGCAGATTCTTGTAATTTGAAACTTTGATTATTATATTTTAAAAAGCTGGATTTTTACATAAACTTATATAATTAAACTGGTTTTCTGCAGCATTCGGTCTGATTGTTTGGTCATTTCATTGTTTTTACACGTGGAAATATCCTTTATTGAATATTTAAAAGCCAACACTAAATACAAGTTGTCTAAAATTAAGGCTAGAAATTATATTTTAATTATGGAAATTTTTTTATTTTAAAAGGAGTAATTATCTTTAATTATTTGACAGTAGTTTTTGGCTTTCAGCTGCCAGAATATGACGGTTTGTTTGGTATTTAGGACGGTGAATATTGTGCACATATCTGAGACGACTGTGTGACGTGTATCATCCTGGGAGGAAAACAGCTCCGCCAATTATTCCACATTTCCTTTTTCTTTTATTATTTAATGGTTCCTTTCAGACCGTCTGGCTGTTTGAGGCTCGTTCCTCACCGACTCCTCCGTCTGCAGTCCTGAACCCCTCAAACGTTTTGGGTTTTTGTTTTTTCCTCTGCAGCAAACAAAGGTTCTGGTGTTTATCTGCTCAGACAGCTTCCCTCTGAACTCCCTTTAATCATTCATGTCGCTCCATTTCAGCGGTTGTTGGGAGATTTGGTGTCTGTTCTCTCACGAAACAAAAAGCAAACAAGCATAAAACTCCATTTTCAAAGACAAATGGCGGCGCTGCTGCGTTCACGGGCTGAACGCTGCTCATCGAGGCGCCGGGCTCCTCGTTCTGGAGGACAGAGTCTGGAGGCGAGATTGATTTCCTCCCTGATCCATTAAGCCTCACCTGTCCTGCCCTGTCCTGATCCGGATCCACTCAGACACCTGACGGGACATTAGCCCTGTTCAGAGGAGGCTCGCTTCATCCATCTTGTGTCTGCAGCTGCTCCGTGAACACAAAAGACACGATTTCTGTGCAAATCACCGTTTACAGGAGGAGTGTTTCTGCTCGCTGCTTCGTCCTGACGGCGGAGTGGGAGGTGAGACGAGGACAGAAGGAGAGCGAGGTGGAGGCCGAGCTTCACCAGAGAACATCAGGACGTCCATCAGGTTCTACTGAGCTTCATAATGACGCTGTAGACAGGACACGTAAACACTGAGCCCTGATTCAGATCACTAGTGGACGTTCCACCCGACCCACAGCGTGTTTTAATTCCTCTTTTTGTTTTTATCAGACTCTTGTGTTCACTCAGTCAGAACAGTCGGTCCGTTTTGTTTGTGGTTCAGACATTTTTCAAGTTTAAATATTCTCATTTCAGGCAATTTTTCAGCCCTAGTTTTGACCATTTCTGTAACTTTGGACACATTTCGAGTCACTGTGGACACGTTTTGAGTCATTTCAGGCAAATCTGAGTGCATGAAGTCTGACTTGTTCACTCCTACAGTCAGTTTTAAATCATTCTGGACACTTTTTAAGTCATGTTGAACAAGTCTGAGTGCATGAACACTCTTGTGTTCACTCTTACAGCAGAACATTTGGTCAGTTTTGTTCGTGGTTCAGACATTTCAGAGTTTAGCAGAAGCAGCTGTAGGAAGTAAATAAACCTGAGAAGCAGCGGCTCATTCTGATTGGTTCACCTGGAAGCAGTGAGGGGGCGGAGCTACACAGAGACGACTCGCTATCAGTTCGTTAGCTAGCTCAGTCTGTCTGCTTGTGAAGCTGCCGGTTGTCTCGTTGAATGTGGCCTCGAGGAAGAAGAAGAAGAAATAAACGTCTTTGTATCTCAACAGCTTTTATTTTTTTAAACGACAAAAACAGATTTTCACCATATGAGATATTTAAATTACAGATTTGTAGAAGTTCTATCAGAACCTGATGTGCATGAATCTACTCTTGAAGAAAATGTGGTCCACCCAGGAACAGGCGCCACCCAGTGGCCACGATGGACAGGAGGAACGATCACAGAACTGTTTTAATTTACATGTGGGAAGCTGAAAAAATGGGAACAAACACTTTAAAAAGGAATTAATCGTAGAGAAAGAGCCATAAATGTCATTTTTGTTGTCTGTGAAGATCCTCAGTCCTCCAGGTCCTGGTTCTTCTGGTTCTTCTGGTAGTTTAATGGTAGCAGCTGGACCTGCTTGAGTTCCTTGAAGACGTTCCACCTCCATCCAAGAGGCTTCATCAGCTCTGACTGACTAGTTGGGAGTTCCACATCCTGACATCCTGAAGGAGACGTTAACACCTGAGTTTGGGTTTTAATTGGAGGTTTGTTGCTCCTCCCCCTCGTTATGTCGGTCGTTAGTGCTCCTCCTGACCCGGTGGGGTTCGTTAGGGTCTCTGTGGCTCGGTGTGGATGTGGTGTTGTCCTTTCCGATACCAAACATGGACCCAACTATGACTTTAACTGGACCCACCTCTGGTCCACATTGGATCTGAATGTCCCATAAAAGCGTCTTGTGGTCGCTGCTTGGTCGCTCTACAGATTTATCTCCTTTTGTTCCTTTTTTCTTTGCGTGCATAAAACTTATTTACCGACTAAATCCGATTCGCTCTGCCTCTAAACTCCTCCGCTGCCAACACGAGGACGGACTGCTGGATGCTAAATCTGACACAGCTCCCGTCTCCACTCAGCAGCGATGACGTACACAAACCAAAGATATCACCGTTTTCACCAGAACCTCTGTCTGCAGCCTCAAACAGGATCAACAAGTCTGAACGGTGCGAGCCACAGGCTGACATCTGCTGCAGGTCAGCGTGGTGATAATGAGGCGTTTCAGCTGCCTGGATGTTTGCTGCTGGGTATCAACCCGGGGTCAGCACAGACAGAGATGTGCTTCGATGTCAAAGGTCCTGAGAAGGCGTTTGGCCACAGCGGCCTCTGCTGAGAGGTAAAGGAAGTGCAGGCAGGGCAGGAGATCAGCCGTGAGATTTGTTCACCAACGGGCTGATGAGCAGTAATTAGTCTGATCCCGTGTTAAACCAAGGCTCGTGCTCACCTCACGATAACGAAGTGCTGCGCCGGCTGATAATCGACGTGGACGGATCCCGACTGCTGCATCTGTCCCGCCTTTGCACAGCTGCCGGGGAAAGATGGCGGCAGTGTTTGGCTTTTTAACTGAACCGGAATACAAAGTGGTGTTTGCAAGATTAAATCAGGAGTCAGCCGTGAATGCAGCACATCAAATTACACCTGAATTGTTTTTTTAATACGGGAAACTCTGTCTGTCTTATCACGCGGGGGAATATCAAATTAATATCCGACATTAATGAGCATTTCTAAGATAACAAAGCTGAGAGCAACAACGGAGGGAAAATAGAAGCCAGACGTACATCTATTTATGTCTCGCTGGTTAAAGGGAAACTTTACGACAATATGGAAACGCTTTGATGCGACGCAGACACCAGAACCGACTGCTGGTAAAAACAAAAGCCTCAGAACAACAAATGCGATTGTCTGCAGCCTACACGTACAGTAAGGGATGCTTTCCCATAAACTGCTCCCACTAGTGCTATTTCCAGCTGCTTGAAAGTCGCTGATTTAAATCACGTAATTGCTAACAGAGTCCCGTGATGTTATTTTAGCTTTAAGCTCCGAGATCGGCTGTTAAAGGGGAATAAAACGACGCCGTTTAATTCGTCTCTATTGACGGGCCTAATGCCTCGCTGAATCGAGAGCGCGTTGTGCTGCTTCGTGTCTAAAGAAGTGCATTTTACAGGGTAATTGAAAGGCTTTTATGTCACAGAACGTTTGAGTCCAAAGCCGGCACTGACGGATTAAGACCGACTCTGACAGAGCGCTGTGAAGAGGGGGCATTTCACGGAGGAGACATGAAAGCGATTCTTGGATCTGAAGCGATAACTTTAATCTCGGAGCCAAATTTTCCACAACAACCTACAGATGGATGAGGCTTATGTGTCATCAGCGCGGCTCTGGCTGATTGTGTTACTGTATCCCGACACAAAACCGGCTCGCGTGTGAGACTGACAGCTAAATCAAGATGGCAGCCGGCTCCTCGAATGCCATCTCGTTACGGCTCCGCGTTTAATGCGATTAGAGATGAAGTTCTTGCTCTGGGGGGGCAACGACTAAATCTGGAACGAAACGGGGAGAAAGAAACATTTATCTCACTTTAAAATGAGTTTTTCTGTGCCTTAAATCCAGCTCTGTTATTCCGAGGCGTCTTGATTGTGCCTCTGCTTCTGTCCCCAGTGGAACTTCTAATCAACACTTTAAAGTCGAGACGTCACAATCAAGTCTGTTGCCCTCAAACCGATCACATTTATATTGGGTATTTTCTGAATCCGAAACCGCTTTCTTCAAGAACTTGAAATACATTAAAGTTACTAAAATCAGCCTGCTGTATACTGAGCTGAATGTATCTGCAGCGCATTAAGACAAAAAGGCATTTCTGCATCCAGGCTCTTCTTTAACGTACTGTAGGGGGTCAAGAACCTTGTTGTAAAGCTCCAACAGATGGAGTCGATCTGTATTCTCTACATGATGTCAGTAAATGCACCACAGACCAGCTGTAGTACCTGGTTGTTCCACCAGGTACCACAGACCAGCTGTAGTACCTGGTTGTTCCACCAGGTGGAATCGGAACATTTGATGGTATCCAGGACCAGGCGCTACTCTCACACTAATTAACTAACTACGAGTTTTCTTCTGTCGTTAATTCAAAGGATTAAAAATATATAAAGCGATGAGGCAGAAGATGAGGAACAAGCATGTCAGTAAACATATGGTAGACCAGCTGTAGTACCTGGTTGTTCCACCAGGTGGAGCCTCTTCCTGTTTAATCCTGTAGGGACCAGAGGAGGCGTCACTCAGACTACAGCTCATGGTGGCAGCAGAGAGCATTGTGGGAGTTTAGCAGCAACGGGACCATGACAGAGACTCTGAGGAGGTTCAGGACCTCCGACCTGCAGCATTACGCGTCTACAACAGGAAAGGCTGTCAGAAGTGTCTGACTTGTGGTTTTTAAGGTTTATTTCACTCAAATAGTAATTTCTAATGGACGTGTTATTTTCTGAGGGTTTGTTGGACCCTAAATATAACTTTCTGTCTGAGTACTTTCAGCTTTTTTCCAACAAAACACTACTGTCTAACTAACAAGTTATAGATTTAAAGGGTTAATCTGCTTAAACCATACATAGTTAACTGCTTTGGGAATGTCTGTGGGTTGGAAAAGTGAGCTGGTTATTTACAATTTGCAGTTTCATTTAGCAGAAGCTTTTATCCAAAGCGACGTACATCTGAGAGCAGATCAGAACCACCAGCCTTACGACTGGAGGACAACCCGCTCTACCACCTGAGCCACAGCTGCCTACTTGGACAATGGACAGCTCATGGTGGCAGCAGAGACCAGTTTAGCAGCAACGGGACCACGACAGAGACTTCTGTGGAGGCTAATGACCTCTATGTCCCAGCAGCTTAGTTAGCTGAGCCACCTCTGCTGTCCAAAGATGTCCCCAGCATCCCGCCACAAGTCGTCCTTTATAACACCTATGTGACAGCGGACGTGGACAAAGCATCAGGTTTGTTCTTGAACCAGTTGACTCTCGTCTCTCAGACCTGTGTGGGACATCATTTCCCTACATTTCCCTACATTTCCCTACGTTCAACTATAAACAGCTTCTGAATAGACGGCAGTTCCCAGGAGCCCAGAGGAAGCCAGAGAGAAGCCAAATCCGCCAACTAACCAACAAACCGACATCACCCTCCATCAGTGCTGCGCCATGACATCATTCTGCTTCCTCTCCACCGGTGTCCTGCGGTCTGGACTCCTAATTCTCTGGCCCGGGCGCTGAAGGTCTCCGCAGGGCTGGGCGACTTAATCCAACGATGAGAGACAAGAAAATCACAGTGCTGAGCTCCAGAGAGGCAGCGTGGCTCTGCAGCGTGTCAGCAGGAGGCTCTCCCTGTGCAGAGTGCCGCGATGCAACCTGACATTACCAGCTTGGATTGCCCCCAAATTAGACGGAGGTATTTTGCTTTGGCTGCACTCGCTGCTCCGCAAAAACCTGGACACTGTATAAACTCCAGAAATGTCTCTAATGACAGACATATGGAGCCGAAATGTGGCCCTGAGCTGCAGATAATCACTGTCATTTAGTGTTAGAGCAAATCAGCGCAGGCCATTAACACTCCGACCGGCACAGGCTTCAGCAGCACCAAAAGATCCGTTTGGTTAATACGACTGCAGCGGCAGGAATTTAAAATACATGTGTTTAAAGCTCCCAGAGATGCATCTGGTTTTACCGCCTTCATGCAGCACAAACAGCAGTTCAGTCACTACATGCTTCGTACTTACACTTCCTGCTTCTTGGTAATTTAGGTTTTCATCCCATAAATCAAATCCCACGTTGTTTATCTGAAAGAGACGAGAAAAGAGAAACTTAGAAAAGCTGAGCGTGTCACAGTTATTTTGATAGTTTATGAAATGATTAAGTGCAGATGGCGACTTGTGACATGGAGCCAAACAAATGTGACAATTTGCTTCTTTCTCTTGTTGATAATAAAACAAAGTGGAAGGCGTCGGTTCAGGCTCTGGAAACTGAAATGTGTCATCATTTCCTGACTTTTAAATGACTAAATATTCATTCAGTTAATTAAGGAAATATTTGGCAGATTAATAAACTCAGAAAACAATCATTCCTTGCAGCTTTATTGATACCGTCAGTCATTGGACCCAACGTTCCCAACACCAGCTAAGGAGGCAGAAGTTTGAATTATACAGTCGTGACTCGTTAATCCGACACTAAATATAAAACCTTCTTCTATGTTGGATATCAAGGCTGTGGGATTGTCCAGACGGAGGTCCAGATACGAGGAGGGCTTGATGCTGGAAGGATCATTAGTTGTTCATTATTGTTCATAGTTGTTATAATAACTAGTAGGGCTGGTCCCAATAGAACTTTCTGCTCTCTGGATGTTCAGGCCCAGTTAATGATGAATATCAGAACATTCTGTGCGGTCGGGGGCCACTTCCACCCCGGGGCAGCGCTCTGACGGGCAGTACTTGGCTCAAAGTGTCAAATAGTGCAAAAGAATATATAGACAAGGTAAATGCAGCTTCTCCTGCAGACAGGTGCTGCCCGGCTCAGACAGGTGATGAGTCGTATTCATCTGAACGTCTGAAGTCATGTTAAACATCACAATTAATATTAAACCATTAATTAGCTGCAGCTGAAGGCGTCGGCTGATCCCTGCGGGTGAAAGTTTTAAGGATCCAAAAAATATAAATTTAAATGTGATTTAAACATTTAAAATATTCAAAACTATTACATTTAAATGTATCTATTCAATATATTACATTTGATGCATTTAATATTTAAAGAATGAAGACATTTTACGTCCTTAAATTAAATTATTTTTAAACTTTTCTACAGATGGTGGAGTATTTTTTTCTCCTTCTCGTTAGAAGTCAGATTTTATCCTTCCAGCTAATTTATGAATTAAAAAAAACCAAACAGCTGTTCTGATTTCTTCGGTCTAAAGTGGGATATCTATCGTCACAGACTGCCTGGAGCTCAGCTGGTTAATGAGGAGGAGTGAAGCAACCTGACAGACAAACAGAAATAATGACAAGAGCACGAGTACATGTTCTGACCTTTATCAGCTCAGACTAGAACCAAGAACCAGCTCAACACTAACACCAGTAGATTAAAACAACAAAGATGCATCTGCAGCTCTCAATGTGCACATCAAGTATAAAGAAGGTTCTAATGCAGGTCATTCAAATACACGTCTCAGCGTCGTTCTGGGTTAATATCTCTAATAAATCCCCGTTGTGGTTTGTAGACGTTGGAGATGTTGGACTGCTTAACCTGTGATATCTTTCTGTCAGTATCAGAGGCCATCTCACCCTGCAGGACTAATTACTGCTCTGACTACACCTGTGCTTCTGCTTCCAACACGTTTCAGGACAAAACCCCGAAGCCACCAAGTCGCTGCTGCTTTACAAAGCTTCTGTGTCGGGCCTTTAAACCGTCCAGTTATCAACGGTGGAAGAAAGAAAAGTGGACAAAGCGAGCAGAGGCAGCTGAGATGAGGCTGAGCTGACAATAAAGCAGGTAATTGAACGCTCTGAATTGAATCCAGCCTCATGTCAGATTCAACAGGAGACTCAGGTCAGAACTCTAAAGTCTGGGTTTTCATCAACATTCTCCACCGCTCCTCTCACAGTGAGCACTTCTCTCCTTTACTCACCATCATCTCGCTCCACTTGCACTATAAAGTGACATTAAACAGGCTTATCATCAAACACTTCGTCTTTCTTCGCTTTGCTTTGCCTCCACTCAACCGCCGTGGTCGAACTTCTACTGTTTGGACCCATGCGAGCCTCCGTACCGAGCGTCAGGTTCCCGGAAGTAGCTTCGCTCTCATAACAAAAGCGAGCAACGTAGTTTTCTCGCCGCATTATGACCAATTTAACCCACATTCCCGCTGATTTGGGCCGTGAAACGGGTCGTTTTCAATGCGAGGACACTCCGTTATCCGGTCAAAGTCTGCTGCCGGGACACTTTCGACTTTTTCCGGTAACTTTGATGGAGGTCCGAGCAGGCTAACAGGTTAGCCACAGCAGCTAACCAGATGTTCCAGCAACTTTAGTCCGATGAAGATTGTTCTTGGACTTTTAATGTGGTTTTAAAAAGTGGAATATTGTCCAAACCTACAGGTGAGTGACTTCTTTACCTGCCGTCTGTCCATGTGTTGTGTTGGCTTTAATTTACAGGTGTGTATAGCTACAGGTGGACTCTAAGCCACATACTTTATTACAACTAGCTCATGTGTGTAAACAGTAACCCTGTTTTTATTGTTAATAGCTGTAATAAGTTTTGTCTTTACATTTTATAATAAACTTTGGGTTCACATTAAACATGTTCTTTTACTCATATTTAAAGCTTTATATAGAAAACACTCATTTTATTTTTTTAACCTGTTGCAAGTTTTTTTTATTATTATTTTAAATGCATGTGTTTTTTGTTTAAGCATCGTGAAAGCAAAGAAGAAATCTGAGTTAAATCCTTTGTATGTGTTCACATACTTGTCCAGTGAAGCTGCATCAGATTCTAATAAAGAAAGGTTTCCAGTGATGAAACTGGTATTACATCAGTTATACTTTAATTCTAAGCAAGTTAAGGTGAAATATTACCGGTTCTGCTCGATGTATAAATGTGATTTTAACAGTTAAAGACAGTTTAACCCAACAAGCAGTTCCTCTCTGTGGTTCTGAACCTCACAGGGCAGGAAACAAACTAAAACATTATTTTTGCTTCATGAAATTCAAGCGTTTCATCAAATTTCTCTTTTTTCATGAGAATGTCAGTCGACTTTTGCCATTTAGCAGCGTCTGAATAAAGTTTTAAACCAACTACTGGACCCAATATTCAGACATTTTCAGCGCCGTTGTCTTTTTGAACTAATTCCCATCAACGTAAATACATGTTTAAAATATCCTACGTTTGCCTCCCCGTCACCATCTGGACTGTCTGACTGGTCAGAGGTTCACAACTGTTGAATGAATGAATAGAATAAAAGGTACATTTAAGAAATAAATCAATTCTGACTCCAAGATTTTCAGTTTTGCAAATTTGTATTCGTTCAATATCAGAATCTGCCCTAAAAACCACATCAGTCGACTCCTGCAAGTGATCTTTGCAGCCTGTGATGAGGGACAAATACAGAATATACATATATATATATATATATATATATATATATATATATATTTATATTTAATCAGGAGAGACGAAAAGGAAGAACCCAAATAAAGAAGAAGTTTGAACTGATTTATCAGGTTAAGTTTTCTTTATATTCGGCCCAAACTTCTAAATGAACGGACCTGTCACGTCTGGTTCTGACTTGGTGTTTTCTCGTCTGTGCGTTTATCACCAGCAGCTGAAGTTTAAGAAAAATGTTTTCAGAATTTGCTTGATTTAAATGGAGCGTTTTAATGTTTTCAGTCAGTCGTGGGACGTCAACTGATGTGTTATTTTTTTTAAATTATAGATGAATAATAATGAAGGAGAAACGATATTTAACTGTCAAAACAGTGAAACTTTTGGTTTAGAAACAGCTCCAGTGCTCGACTTCATTTAAAGCGCTTGTTTATGAAGTTTCACATGCGTTTAATTAATAGTTAAAACTTTTCAGCGTTTATCCTTCAGCTGGCTGTCACTCCTCAAGTGGAACTGTGGGTGGAAATTGCTTTCAAATTAATTAGTTTCACAGTCTGTGAAATGTCTCTGTGTGTTTGGTGGGTTCTCCACTCGGATGCCAGTTTATTAAGGACACCAACCTAAAGCTGAAGCCGTCTGATCGCGTTATGTTCACTTCTTCCAGCTTTGTGATGCAGTCTGAGGTGCTTTAAATCTGAGTCACACACAGACATCAGCTTCATTTATAAAAGCAGCACAGTGTTTCTGGAGTCGGTAACGTTTCCTCTCCCCCGTGCAGGACGATGCCACGCCTGCAGTCGGGTGTCTGGAAACACTTCACGCCGGCGATCAAAGATGGGAGAGAAACCTTCATGTGCAACTACTGCTCCAGGACGTACACCAAGAACGCCACCAAGATGCAGATGCACCTGGACAAGTGTAAGGAGTACTCTGTGGTGTCTCAGCGGTCGCCGGGTCCAGACGGTAGCTCCTCGGCCTCCATCCCTGTGCCCTCCTTCTCCTTCCTGCCGTCAGCCTCCTCCGGGGGACACTTCCTCCTCGACTCGGTGGACCAGCGCAGTCAGGCGTTGGCCGACGAGTGCCTGGCGAGGGCCGTGTTCGCCTCGTCGTCGCCACTCGATCTCACAGACAACATTTACTGGAAACGGTTTTTGGGCGTCCTGCGGCCGGCGTACTGCCCACCCACCACCGAGGCTCTGGCCACGCACCTGCTGGACCGCGAGTATGACCGTGTGAGGAGCCGCATCCACGAGGAGGTGGGGAGGTCGGACTGCGTCTCCATCGTCTGCAGCGGCTGGTCCGACGTGAACGAAACCAGAACTATCATTTATGTCGTTGCAACTCCTGTGCCGCTGTTCTACAAATGCACCAAGACGAAGGAGCAGTCGAGCACGTTCATCGCAGAGGAGCTGAAGGGCGTCATCCAGGAAGTCGGGCCTCAGAAGGTCTTTGCCGTTGTCACCGACGACGCGCCGGAGATGCCGTCAGCGTGGCTTCAGGTGGAGGAAGCGTTTCCTCACATCTCAGTGGTCGGCTGCGCTGCTGCTGCTGTCCGGCGGCTCTTCGACGACGTTGTGACGCTGCCGTCCATGAGGTCGCTGTGCCGCAGAGCTGAGCAGGTGTTCAGGTGCGTCAGAGAGCAGGACACGCTGGCAGAGACGTTTAGAAGCTGGCAAACCACTAAAGTCAGAAGTGGCTCGTCTACAGGGCTGGAGCTGCCTTCCAGCGCCGACTGGACCACCATGGTAAACGTGCTCAGCTGCCTCCTGGACGGCCAGAACTCCCTGCAGGACCCGGCCAACACGCTGGACGTGGAAGCCTCCGTCAGGGCGACTCTGCAGGACGCAGTCTTCTGGAAAAGTCTGAGCAGCAGCCGCAACCTGCTCTACCTGATCGGGAACTACATCGACTTCCTGAGGAGGGAAGACGCGGTTCTCTCCGGCGTCGTCGACACATTCAGCCAGTTAAGATACGTGATCGGAGCCTCTCTGAGCGGGTCGGCGCTGCTCGGTGGTGAGCAGGAAGCCGTCATGGCATCTTTAGACCGATGTCAGGAGTTCTGCGTGAAGCCGATCCACGCAGCGGCGTTCATGCTGGACCCAAAGCACGCCGCACAGCAGACGCTCTCTGGGGAGCAGGTCAGCGGCGCCTACCACGTCATCTCCACGCTGTCGCAGCACCTGGACCTGGACGAGGGCCAAGTTCTGGGCAGCTTCGCCCGGTTCTCGGCCAAGCAGGGCCTGTGGAGGACCGCCGGGGTCTGGAGCTCCTGCCAGCACGTGTCTGCAGCCACCTGGTGGAAAGGGCTGTGTTCGTCCGAGCCGCTGTCCGCCGTCGCCTGCGCCGTTCTCCAGATCCCACCGACGGCAGCGGCCTGCGATCGCCTGCGGTCGCATTTCTGCAGCGCTGAAGCACAAAGTTCTGTCTCAGTGGAAAGGATGCAGAAGCTGGTGGCCGTGCAGGCGAACCTCAACCTCCTGGAGCCCGAGTGTGAGTTTCCTCCGCTGGAGAGCGACGAGGAGAAGAAGGTTTTCTGTCAGTCTGAGACTACATGAGGAGCTACGCAGAGGAAACGGCCTTTTATTCAACAGAGTCCAGTTTATTGGGTCAAATCTGCTCTTGTCTGGACAGGATCAGCTGAGATTGCACTGAGTTTGTGTTCCTCTGTGAAAAAACTTAATGTGACGCTCTCATGTTTTATTGCGTGTTTTTTTATTTTTTATCACAGTTTCATGCAGCGTGTCTAACTTTATAACCACAATGTGACAGATGAACGTTTACCTGGTGTAAATAAATCCTCTGTATTTATTGAAGAAAACTCTTTCGTCTGTTCTGAGTTCATGTCTGCATCCAGAAACGTTTGGACTAATAAGTTGTGCTTTTTTATTTCTACAGAAAAAACTTTTAGGAGGAGACGAAGGTTTTATGTGGAACCTACGATTAGTCCTGAAGGTGTAGTCGACAGTTTGCTTCTCACACGGCTGGAAGCAAATCTGTCGCACCAGATTTAGAAATTTAAAATCTGCTGAATGTCTATTTTTGTATTTTATTGAAATTAAATGGAACATTGATTCTGAATTTGTGGCCATTTAAAGACAAAAGTGAAAATAAGTTCTTGAAAAGCTGATGAGCTGAATTCAGACGTATAATTTCAATGCAATAAAAAGCAAAGTTTTGAGTTTTCAAACTTCTGGTGAGACTGATTTGCTTCCATGTGAACAGATTAAACACCAAACTGCACCGTGTGGATTAATGCTAGGTGTCTCTTTATACCTCCTTCCAGCCAGACTTGCTGTTTCCAGTCTTTATGCTAAGCTAACGGCTTCTGGCTGCAGAATTTTGATCCTTTTCAAATATCTGCCATTGACTAAAATGGAAGAAGTCCAGGTTTAGCACTTCACCAGAGACCTGATGAAGCAAAGTTTAGCCTCGGCTCGTGAGAGAATTCAAAAACCACAGCATCACGGGAAGCTGCTGCAGCAGCGTCGACGCGCTGAAGCGTTGCCGGCTTTCTCTGGGCGCTGGTCGGCGGTTTGGCTCGGCGAAGCCTCGGGCCTCTGAGGGGAGATCTGGGCCTTGTAAATACCAGCATTATTAATCTTAATAGGAGCGAGTCGCAGCCTCAAAGGCAGCAGACCTGCACTAAATCTGAGGCTGTTCTCTGCTGCATCACTCCATAAATCCACTGCTGCCTCGCGCCTTCAGCTCTTCACCCCGGTGTCGGCTCCGTGGGGGTTTCTGGGTCGTGTGTGGGCAATAATTACAGCGCCGGCATACATTGCTCTGCAGCTCGCATGATGTGTGCTGTTTGTGACAGATGGCGGTGCGTTGGTTGGGTTTAAAGCTGCCCTTTCAGTGATTCAGCCGCACCAGGCAGGCAGGCTGCGTGAAATTACTGATATGGTGATTTTACACTCCGGTCATGCTTTCATCTGCGCTTCATCATTTGCTGCAGGCTTCGATTATCAGAGTCGTGTGTCATCAGCTCCGGAGGTGTTCCAGCAGAACAACAGGCCTCGGCACGACGCAGCCCAACTTTGGAGGACGTCGGGTTTGATTTCATGTTTGTCTTGTCGTAGAAATCCTTCAGAGCTTCAGTTGAAGGCAGCTGGATGTAACACGCCTCCATTAGAGAATCAAATAATCTGTGAGGTGGCCGTTATTCATCCCACAGAGAGGAAGTGTGCAGCTACAGCAGCAATGACAGTGAAGGAATGTAGTAATGAAATATACATAAACAGTTGTAGGAATAACAGGTTCTATTCATGCATAGAAATACTGAGAGAAACATTCATGCACAGATTGTAGAAATATATCGATGTGGCACTTGTTCTAGTTTATGTTAAAATATATAGATGTTGCCCAGTTTTTACAGTATTTTCAGTGTTCCTGATTCACAGGATGAGTATTTGTACACAAGAGAAGTACGACAGGTTCTCAGTGTTGTTACCAAATATAATCAGTTAATAACATTAATTTCTCCTTCATTTCTCCAAGAGGTAAAATTATTTCCATCGTTCTGGGAAACTGTCAAAAGAAAAAATAATCATGTTTAAATGAAGGAAAATGTCGGAGCTTTAAAGTGCAGCTGCAGTGAAAGTCAGAAACAAGACAAGAAACACAAGAGTCGGATCAGATAAAGTCAATAACAGATGATTTACACGTTTACAGGCACGGACCTGATACACGACGGTACCGGACTACAGAGTGAAGAACTGTAGATAAACGTTAGAGATACGTTGTCAGATGAGTTTGTTTTATCCTCCATGAAGCTCCTGATGGTTCCTGTAGTTTACTGACGTTCTGGTGAAACGTGAGCTTCATGACGTCGCGTTTCGTTTCATCCACTTGCATCAGGCAACATCTGGATGCTGAAGCAAAGCGAGCTGTTGTGCTGAATGGGTTTGTTGCTACGGGCCGCTGTGTGATGCCGTTGGCAGCGGCTGGCGTCCAACGCAGCCTGATTCATCCCAGCAAACGTTGGCTGGAGCTGAAAGTCGGGGACTCGTGTGGGACGAGGAACGGCACCAAATAACCCAAACAGTGACGGCCCTGCTGGGAAGATGGTCCAGGAGGAGCTCGTCTGCTGCAGAAGGTTGTAAAAAAACATCAGCTCAAACACTCTGAGTGCTGAAAATAACATCGTCTTCTTGATAGGCACGTTGGAAATCTGCGTTTAACTGCGTGACATCATCTTCAGATCGGATCATCAATCATCTCCGGGGGCGTTTTCATCCTCACACCTCCTCTTTTATCTCCATCCTCCGCCTCAACGGCAACCTGAGGATTCGCTGGAGGAATCAAAGCAGGCGAAGGCAGCAGCCGGCGACTCTCTGCGCTCTCCTCCCACCCATGAAGACCAAAGGTGGAGCTTTTGTCTTCCACCCAGGAGATGAAGTGAGAGAACAGAGCTGCTGCTGCTGCTGCTGCTGCTGGAACGTGTTGCTGCAGAAAAACCTCGGCGCTGCCAAGAAACGCAGCTCTAACTGCAACCAGATGCACAATTATGAGCACTTACAGCCGCCGAGGCCTTTTGGTGGGCGAAGAGAGAAACCAGTTGGCAGAGAAACCAGCATTCTGCAGAAATATTTATCTGCTTTAAGCTGTTGCTTTAATGCGCCCGTTTTATTGTCTCCAACACGCAGATTGTGTGTTCTGAACCACATGAACCGCTGCACAACTTTTATACGCTAATTATAGCTCCAGCGCACTCTGGATGTGGATTTCCATCCAGCTCATTACTGAACGAGCCAGATTCCTTCCTGGGCTCCACAAAGATCCAAACAGATTACCGAGCTGCTCTATTTGTCTCCGTCTGAGGATCTAACGTTCATCCTTCCTGACGTATAGTTTCCTGAGCAGAGCCAGCGAGGACGCCGCCTCGTCCGTCTTGTCAGAGCGATTCCTTCGGTGGGAACTTCTCGGAGAGCGATGGAGAAAATGAGATAGAGCGAATGAAAAGCAGCTGTTTAGCATGTTTGAGAAAGTCCCTTTTCCTTAATTCTCTCCCGTTCTGAGGTGTTTTTTCCATTTACCCGGCGTGGCCCGATCAGATTTAATGCGGCTGTCAGACTTAAGAGAAGCAGATTTATTATTCAGGAGTCTCTGTGAATTTTTCAAACAGCAACTTATTAATTTCAGACAGAAACGAGGTTCTCGTTTCAGGCCGGAGACGGTTGATTTTTGCTAAAACCGTTTCTGTCGGCACGACTGCATCCCTAATGAACATTAGTTAACCACGTGGGTTGATTAAAAATGCTATTTTCAGCTGATTGGTTTTAAAATAAGGATCTTTTAAGGTTTTGTCACAGTTCCAACATGTTCAGATGATGCTTTCTTACCTTTTTGAAAACCAAATAATGAGCAAAGTCATCAGCTGACATCAGGTCTGAGCATCTGCACCTGAAACTGAAGCGTCTCAGTGACGGAAACACAGATTCAGACTTCTGGGGTTTCACACATGACAAACCAAAGACCAGAACCTGTCTGTTGTTGTTACTGTGAGTCCAGACGACATTTAAACCTCTTCAATGTAGAAAACGGATCATGTTCATTGGAAACAGTTCTTCTTACTGACTGATCTCCATTGTTGGTATCGTTCTGATATCCGTATGTTCCACCAGTTACTGCTTCTGTTCTCGTGTGATTGCCAGTTTTCTGAGCAGCACCTTCAGATTAATAAAGTTCTATCTTCTCTTACGTTATCAGAACATCTGATGGTATCCAGGACCAGATTCTACTCTCACACTAATTAACTAACCACTAGTTTTGAGGTCTTTGCTGCCTCGGCTCATCATCCAGTTCTACTACAATGTTGGATGTATCTGTGAACATCCTCAGTCCTCCAGGTCGTGGTTCTTCTCGTAGTTTAGTCGTAGCAACTGGACTTGCTTGAGTTCCTTGAACATCGTTTCATCTCTCCCACATTCTTACATCCTTAAGGAGCCTCAAGTGTTCATGGCTCCTTAAGGATGTAAGTATCTGGAGCTCCCAGCTAGTCCTAGAGACGAGTAGAGACGACTAGAGATGACTAGAGACGACTAGAGAGGTGAAACGTCTTTAAGGAACTCAAGCAAAAGTTGCTACGACTAAACTACAAGAACAATGTTGGACGTAGTACTTCAGCTGTATTCCTGTACGACTTCTGTAGTTAATTCCAAGGATTTAAAGCGATGAGGCAGAAGATGAGGAACAAGCATGTCAGTAAACATACCGTAGACCAGCTGTAGTACCTGGTTGTTCCACCAGGTGGAGCCTCTTCCTGTTTAGAGAACAGAGGAGGCGTCTCCAGACTACAGCTCATGGTGGCAGCAGAGAGCATTGTGGGAGTTTAGCAGCAACGGGACCATGACAGAGACTCTGAGGAGGTTCAGGACCTCCGACTGGAGCCCGACCTGTGAGTCAGTATTTTGAAAGAACTTAACATTTGAAGTAAGATAAAGTATTTCTAATAAAGCAACATGGCTGTCTCAAAAGGATAAATGAGTTCAGTGAGATGCTTTGTGGAGGCAACTTGTCTAATCATGTTGGTGGACCAAATGAGTTCAACAAGATGTGGAGTTCTAACATCTTTGCACAGCTACTGCTGTTTCAGAAAAGCCCAGAACATTATGAAGGACACTTCACACCCGGGTCAGTACCTGTTTGAACTGTCGCTGTCTGGCAGAAGGTACGGATCGCTCAGAACAAGGACGGGTAGATTCAGAAACAGAACACATGCTGCTGGTGCATTTAGGGATCGTGCAGTTAATAGATGGATGTATGGGCGTGTGTTTGCATGTCTGTACTTACATATTTATGTAGATATATATTTACTTTTTAATTACTCTTTCACAGTTTTTGTGGTCTTTAGTTTTACTTGACATGAATGTTGCACTGACTGGTTTGCCACTTGTTATAGTGGTTCTGTTCTACATGACTTTAGGTAGGACACCCTTATTGAGGAAACACTGCAGTGTACTTGTACTCTATGATATAAACCCACCTGACTGGATGAACATTTATGGCGCTGATCAGCTGACTCGGTGTTCCTACAGGATCCTCCATCGTGTTGTTGGGCTGCAGCTGTGTGGTCCAGTCGTCTCTGACTTCATACCTGTAGAAACAAACCATCAGAACTGGTTGAACTGTAACATTAATAATAATAAAACTGCCTCCATGTGGTTTTCAGACGATCCAGGTTATTAGGTGTCCAGCTGGGCCTGAGGAAGCTGAGCCCAGCGCGTCTGCTTCTTATGTAAATGACAGTTTTGCAGCGTTTCCACCGTCGTCTGGCCGTACAGTACGAAAACACGCCGGCCTGCAGGATGACGGAAAATAACTCCTGGTTCAGGGAGCGGTCCTGAGCTGCTGCAGGATGAATGAAGGTTCTGTCTGTCTGCAGGGTGACGAAGCCTCGGACACAGAAACCAGAGCAGCCGAGACGCTGAGTCGTCCAGACGGCTGCAGGTGTGCTCACGGCGTGTTGTTGCAGGTGTGCGACCACACGTTGAGCTGCTCTGGTACACGGGTCGGCCTCCTGCGACCCTGAACCGGGCCTCAGGGTTCAGGAGAAGGAAAAAGTAGCTCCGAGAGTCGTGATGCTAAATCACAGGATCCTAGAGATGAAGAAGTTCCAGCGTCCGTATTGATGGATGGTCTGAGGAGGAGAATAAACACACGATGCTTCTTTATTAGAGGAGGACGCGTCTGTGTGGCTCAGTTCAGGTGATAAATGAAGTCAGGAGCTCCAGTGACCTGATGGAGCGGAAACAGAGAAGAAGGACGATTCAACTGCAAATAACTGCAAAAATCTGGATTATAAGACGTTTGTTCTTTTACAGCCGCTGAATATAAAGTTACTCAGTTTATTTAAATCTGTAAAAATCAAACTATTCTAAAAGTTATGTATATTAAGGATTGAAAAATGGTTCAATAAATCAATAAGATTTTATAAATCTTTACTGTTTTATTAAATTGCAGATAAAATCTCATAAAACTGAAAAAATGACTAATTTAAATGTAAACAGGCCGAACCTGTACATCATGTCCACATTAAAAATCTGTGTTTATATAAATAATAATCAGGTTTCTTACAATGTGTGACCATAAAACTATCGTATATTGTTCTGCATTCACATCAGTAAAAACTCTGTATTTATTGACCAGATATTTATGTTCCCTTTTTTTCACAGAACAGTTTCACCGTTTTAACTTTTTTCTTTCTGGCCTTGTTGCTGCCAGATTTTCACATATTTTGTACAGATTTCTTTCTTCTTCTTTTTTTGAAAGCATAAATTAAATATATTTTAATTTAATTTGATTTAATTTAATTTTTACTTTTTAGAAATGAAATTGAGTTTATTGAGTTAATTGAGGTAATATATATACTAAAAAAATAAACAATCTAAACATATAATTAGCTAAAAATATAAGTAAACACAAAAGAGAACAGAAGAACCTGCATAAGGCACATGTTAAGTCTTTGGTTCTGAACCGGATCGGTATATAAAAATAATAATGTGCAGTGAAAACAGTTCAAATCACTGACAGTGCAGTAAACCGGCTGATTGTGCTGTAAAGTGTGTCGGGCAGTCCTCGTGCTGCTTAAAGTCCAGTTCAGTTGTTAGTGTCCAGAAGAAAAACAAAGAAAAATAAGAGTTTCTGCTGTAAGAACCACTGAATCCTTGAAGTCCCGTGAACCCACAGAGACTAAATCACTCGTTCTGAGTCATGAGAACGTGCAGCGTGACACCAGGAAGCTCTTCACACTGGAGATCCTGTCCTCGTCCTCCCTGGTGCTCGCATCGGTTCCTCCAGATTGGAGTTTAGATTCTGGAGCCTCAGACAGGAAGCGGTACCGGCCACAGATGGACTCTGGTTCTGTTCAACTGGATGTGGCTCCTCTGGAGTTCAGCTTCAGCGCTTCTGCCTCGCTCCTCGTTGTCATTCCACACATTTTGTTTTACAAATGAATTAATTCTTTCCCTGATTCTTCACATTTCTGGCATCAGGTTTTCATTTCAGACTTTAGCTTCAGGCCTCCATTACTGAGCGTCTGACAGGAATGAGCCGCCCGGGTCCTGTTATAGATGTTACACTGATTGATTTATTGCCAAAATGTTTTAGTTTCTCACAGCGTCGCTGATAGATTTTACCTTTAATACAGTCTGAATAAATACCTGGAGCTCGACGGGTCGCTTTAACTGTGCAGCTACTTTACAAAGTGCATTCATGTGTGATGGTGGCCGGTCAGAACAAGTTCTAGACAATGGAAGGACCGGTTTACCTCCAGAACCTACCAGCTGGTCATCTGCAGACAGGATCCACTCTGAGGGGAAACTATGAAGTAAAACAAAACGACGATCTGTCAGCAGGTAGCACAGGTGTGTCCGGACAGCACCAGTCAGAGACACAGAAGTCAGAGTTTCAGCAAAGACGACGGTAGTGAAACTCCATCGGTGCTTGTTGTTAAATATTTTCCCGTTACGTACCCTAGAAAACAGCGTATGGGCCCAATGTGCAGCCTAACGGGCCGTTGTTCTGTTATGACGCGGGCCAGAACCCTGTAGCAGGTAATTACCGGTTCTTCTATCCTGACACATCAGCCAAAGTCTGTCATTAGTTAGTTTTGATCGCTTACAAACATTCCAGAAACCAGGAAGCAGAAATCCTGTTTTCTGGTGATTTTGGGGTCAAACGACTTCATTTTACTTCATTTGCATAATTTGTTTCATGACTGAATCTCTTGTTGACATCCGAGGGTTCCCACTGATAGACAACCACAATGACTGGAACAGGAAGTCACTGTAGACCAGAACCGCCGTACTGGAGCCGCCATACCGGGCTGCAGGTTTGACGGGGTGAAAGCCGTAGACCAGTATAGCGGGCTGTGGTGTTGAAAGACTTAAACTAACAAGTACTTTATAAATGTGTATCCCTACGTCTGCACACAACCAGTTCCTACTTTTATAGAAATAGAGAAATACTGCCTTGGACTGACCCTGAAACCCAGAAGGTTCTGCTCCCAAACGCCCCAGAGGTCCGGAGGCTTTTCTAAGGAGCTGCACAGAGTTCAGCAGCTCTGAAAGGTCCAGAAAGCTCCAGATATCCTCCCAGAGAGATGAGACGGCGTTACGAGATCAGATTGAATCGAGCAGCTGAGCCTAAATAATGAAGAACGTCGACGGTGTTCTGATCAACGTGTATCTTACGCATCACTAAAGCTGAGAGCTGCACAGAATATCGATGCTGTGACTGGATCTGCTGACAAATGTGTTTGTTTCACTCATAAAAGCTGAAGTCACCTGTTCGAGCCGTCACACCTCTACGTCTGAGTCGGAGCTGAAGCCTGGAGCTTCACCATCCTGAGAAACAAACTGATCTGATCTCTGTGTCGTAACTGTGCAGCACGATTGGATTCCCATTGATTGTGCTGCTGCTGCTGCTGCTGCTGATGTGAGTTTCAGTAAATCTATGTGGCGCGATACGAGGCAGCAGCGATCACATGAAGCACTTTCTCATTTAGGATTCATAGGAAACGTTCACGCCTCTAATCCCCGCAGGCGGCTGCACGTCAATACAGAATCACTGGACTTAATGCCACACTTTCAGCTTCGCTCTGGGATTAAATCATCAGAAAACATTCAGCAGCTTCTCGTTGGGCCGACGAGGCAGAAGGACAGAAACAGAGAAGGTCTGACTCCATGGAATCCTTCTGGAGGATGTTGTTTCAGTGACAGGTTGCAGGATTACAGGATGTTTCAGCGTGTGAGGTTCTGCTGCTCATGGAGGGAACGCTGACCTGCAGAAAACTGGAAGCACGACAACAAAAACCGTCTGAGGCCTGAAAACGCTGCTGCTGCTCCACAACCACCTCCTCTCTCTCTCTCTCTCCTGCCGACAGAAACTGGGATGTTTTCTGTTGCCGTGGCAACAGGAAACACGCTCAGGGGCTTGAGATGGAGGCGAACGGGCCGAGTCACGGTGTTCGGCGCCGAGCTGCTCTCCAGCGACGCTCTCAGCTCCTCAGACGGACTCAAGTGTCTGCAGCCGCAAGAAACTTCACGTGAAGCATCGACTCGCCGCCAGGACGCCGTGACGGACCTTCAGACCGACCCCAGAACCAGCTGCTCAGAACCAGCAGCTCAGAACCAGCTGCTTAGAACCAGCAGCTCAGAACCAGCGGTTCAGAACCAGCAGCTTGGAACCAGCAGCACAGAACCAGCTGCTCAGAACCAGCAGCACAGAACCAGC
>NW_007579660.1:40471-44314 GCF_000690725.1 Stegastes partitus | reverse complement strand
AGAACTCTGGTCAGTAGATGAAGGTGCTGCAGAACCAGAACCAGATGTTCTGAGGAGGTTCTGGAGGGAGCACTGGTTGATTTTTCATTGACTGACTGGAAGAAATTTGCAAACTGAGCAACTTTAGCTGAAATATTTTTCCATTAAAGCTAACGTGCTCTGACCCCGGCCTTTGAGATCGGATCAGAACATCTCTACCAGGAACCTTTGTCAACGTTCCTCCAGGCAGAACGTCCTCCGTCAGTCTTTTCCCCCCGTCGTCTCCTGGATGCCACCGTTTGCATTCTTAACCAGCCGAGGGACGTTCTCGTACATTTGTTTACGTGCTTTGCAGCTCTTTCTCAGCTGAGTGACTGTTTTGGACTCGGGTCTCACTCCGGGTGTTCTGTTTTGTTGGCTGCATGTGAAATGAGGCGCTAACGTTATTCACACAAGGCGACCTCCTGCATGTCGGATCATCCCGACCTCAGCGGTGAATAAACACACTTGTTTATTGTGCATCCTTGTGAGGTCGCCTCGCCTCGTGTCATCTTCGCTCACCGAACACACGGCTGCACACCGAAGAAGAGCACAAGCTTTTAGTGCACAGAGAGACTTGCAGATATGTTCTCAATAATAACGATGATAATGACTTCATTGTGCTTTCAGTGTCATGTTCACCTGCAGAAGCCTGTTGGATGAGCTGCACCGGGAACAGCATGTGGAGAGAATCCAGGACGGCAGCTGAACGAGGGAAAATTAATGTCAGCAGAGTCTGAACGTGAAAAACACTGAATACGGTTCAAAACGAAGCAGTCTGGCTCATGCACAGCTCTGGGTGGGTGGTGTAGCTCAGAGCTTTACTGCAAACTTTGACTCAGCATCCACCTGCATCTTAAAGACAGAGGACAGTCATCTGAAGACCACAACATCCAGATGTTGTCCTGCAGGGAGGACAGATGGTCTGAGAGAGGAGTGAAAGAAGCATCTATGTCCACCTGGAGAGACCATCCCTCAGCAGAGGTGGAGGTCTGAGGCATCACCTGTTTACAGTTCAGTCCTAAGATCTCCCCCCAGGAAGATGAACCCACATCCACACCGAGCCACAGAGACCCTAACGAACCCCACTGTGTCAGGGGGAGCACTAACGACTCACATAACGAGGGGGAGGAGCAACAAACCCCCAATTAAAACCCAAACTCAGGTGTTAATGTCTCCTTCAGGATATCAGGATGTGGAACTCCCAACCAGTCAGTCAGAGCTGATGAAGCCTCCTGGATGAAGGTGGAACGTCTTCAAGGAGCTCAAGCAGGTACAGCTGCTACCATTAATCTACCAGAAGAACCAGAAGAACCAGAAGAACCAGGACCTGGAGGACTGAGGATCTTCACAGACAGACTACAAACTTTAACTTTAAGCCTCAACACAGTTTAAACTGAAGAGTTAAAGTTCTTCTACCACACAGTCGTCAATCATTTCCCCGAGGTTTACACCAAAGGGATCAATAAAGTTTTATTCTATTCTATTCTAAGTTAACTACAGGGACCAAATCTGTTTTCTGCACCAGGCACTAAACTAGTTTATTCCTGCTGTGAAGTTTAACGTTTTAACATGCAGGTCAGTGGGGACCGACTCGCTTCTGGAGCCTCCAGTGGACGTTTGAGGAACTGCAGGTTTTTTCTCTAACGATCAAACNTGACGTTTGTTCTTAACGTGTCAAAGGCGTGTTTTAGATCAGCGTGTGTTTACCGCCTGCCTCACCGTCACTGGTCTGCAGCCAGAACATGGAGGAGAACCTGCACACATGCAGCGACAGGCTGGTTCAACCCAAACCTGAGCTACACCTGCTAGAGGTTATTTCCTCTCATGCAGCCGCTCATGTTTCCATGTTTTAAATAGAGACTGAGGTCGAGACGGTGGACGGTGTTCTCCTCGTGTCCTCTCAATCAGCTTCCCAGTGCTGGTTTAGTTTGTTAGATAACCTCATGACGGAGCATCTGTGTGACTAATAATCAGCGGACCTGTTTGTGGTGCTTTAATTTCTGTGGTTTGAAGGCCGACTTGTTTGTGTGAGAAACTGTTTTGTTGTTTAGAACCACAACAACCATGAGGACGTATCTTCATAGAGAACAACACAAACATCATCTTTAACTCTCCGCTGCTTCCTGGAGGCTCGTGGCTCCAGTTAGAACCTTAAATCTGTAACACACCAAACTGTTTCTGTGGCTGAACTGAACCAGGTTTCTAAAATGTAAACGTGTCGACCAAAGTGTGTTGTTTTCTTAAACCGAACCAGCAGGAACGAGGAAACCACGACTCCAGTCTACTGGTTTGTGACTGTTGGATGCAGGTAACCTGAATCCGACACAGGCTCCGCCCTCTAACAGCCATGCAAACATTGGCTGCACCTGATTGGACAAGAGCTTCACCTGTGGCTCTCCAGACCAACATGGCGGCTCACAAAACAGTTCACCAGAATGTGTTTCCAAAACCATCTGAGGGGAGAATGAATCTGCTGAATCCGTCTTCATGTCAGATCAGCAGCGCTTCAAAGTTTTACAAAATTCATCGAGTGGCACTCGGATGATTTGCAAAACTAGCCAAGAGCTCAGCTAAGCTAACGTGATGCTTCGTCTCTCAACCGTCAGCGTTACAATGAACCCAAGTGTTGGAGCGACCGGACTGAAGCCAGAGATCATGTGACCCGTAGTTTGTTTCAGGACAGTTTTAGTTGTTTAGTTATGAACCGACTTCCAGCAATGACAGTTTGGTGTCACATGTTTTGAGGAGATGATTGATCCTAATCCTGCCAAGCTTCCTACAAAACACCTGTAAACTTTATTACTGTCACTTTATCCATAAACTCATTTGGACCTTCTGAAACTGTGGGTCTCTGGACCGGTCCATGAGTTGGACATGTGGATACAAACCATGAAACCGTCGGTTCTTTCCGTCCCCTTCGTCTGCTGCTGGTTTTATCACAACAACATTATATTTGTATTTATCTTGAAACAACGCGTTACAGAAAACGACACAATAAAAACCCAGTAAGTTAAAGCAGCTACAACAAACACAATCAGTTAAGAACAAACCATACAAGTGAGACTGAAGAAGAGATTTAAACTCTGCCTCCGTCCAGACGTCTGCTTTGTGGTTCTTCCCACTTGGACGCCTTTAATGTGAGAAAACACGTTTACATCCAAACTAAATGTTTCCTTCTAAATGAAAATGTGGTTTGGTTGTAGTTTGGACAGAAACATCAGTCGACTGCTAAAGCGAGTTTCTTTCACCATAAAAGCTGACAAACCCTCCTGATGGAGGAACTACATCTCTATAGCAACACTTGAATCACAGTTCTGGTATTTAGTGCTTCAGAACCGGTCGGCTGCAGGATGTCAGTGATCAGACTGAAATGATTCTCATGTACACCAGAATGTCTTCAGAACATTTCATTTATACCAAACACATCCCATCATGTCTGAGCATTCACGGCTCTCAGAGCTTCACAGCTCAACACCTGGTTCTGGTTAAGATGCTTTAAAGCTGATGTTCAGACGGGCTCCTCGACCTCCTCGTCTCCATGTGAGCTAACAGCAGCTGTTCAGCCCGACTGCAGTAAAAACTTTATTCTGCACAAACACCCTGAAACACGCTTGGTTCTGTCCAACATACTTCCCTCCATCCATCATCCGTCATTAAACCGACTTCACAAACACTTTATTCATCAAAGATCAGAACACTGGCAGGACTGATCAGGGTTTAGTTCTTCAGGAAACAGAATCTCAAATTCTACATTTTGTAAGTTATTTATCCTCAGAGTGGATCCTGTCTACAGATGGTTCTGGTAGGTTCTGGAGGTCAAAC
>NW_007579660.1:22323-38471 GCF_000690725.1 Stegastes partitus | reverse complement strand
AGGTCAGTGGGGACCGACTCGCTTCTGGAGCCTCCAGTGGACGTTTGAGGAACTGCAGGTTTTTTCTCTAACGATCAAACTGTTTTATTTGCTGGAAACAATCGGGTTGGACTGATTGTAGTGTAGTTTACTGAATCACATCAGACATTCCTGAAACTTTCAGCCTCACATAAAGAATCTTTACAACAGCAGCAGCACTCAGGTGCACTTCTTCCTGGTTTTCTGTTTGTTTTGCTGCTGTGGGACGTATCTTGTGTGTTTATTCAGGTTAAAATGTCTCAATGTTCTCTTCTGTATTGAGAATGATTTTTTAAAAGGTAGTTTTTTAGTTTTGTGCTTGTTTTAGTCAGACTGCTTTGGTCATTTTACTGCAATGCGGTTTAATGACAATAAAGACACTAATTTAATGTAATTCTGAAGGTCAGAGGAGGAAGTCCTTTGTGTTCTTAAGGTCTTTTAGGATCTTCTTACGGTGTTTTTCACTTCTTTTAAAACAATCAGTGGGGGTTTGTCTGACAAGTTTTGTAAGTTTCCAAAAAACAGACAGTTTCACACAATGTTGAAGTTTGTTTTTGATCTGTGGCATCAGAAGCTTTTCCAGGATGCTTCCCTGGTTTTCCATCACTCTGGTGCTTTATTCTGAAGTTACATCACTTTAAAAAATAAAACACCTTTTTTTAAATGTTCTGCTGCCACACTGAGCACCAAAAGCTTTTCACTTTTACATGTTTATTCCATTTTAATATGTCCTCATGTTTTTTTGTTTTACTCAACCAGTGGAGCTTCAGTATCGCTGTCTTAAACTGTTAACTGGTAAACTTCCACCTCACCCACTGCACAGGACAGGATTTGGACTTCTGCTCACTTTTGAGTGAGAACGTTAAGACTCACTTTGATCTGTGGCATCAGAAACTTTTCATGGATGCTTTTTGTTTTTTTTTCCATCGATGGCTAAACAGCTGTTGTCTCTGCTGCTCCAACCAAGCATTGCTGGTTGACGTAAACCGGGTCACTACTGGTACAGCAGCTAGCAAATGTCACCATGAAGGCAGATTTAACACTCTGGTGGACAGTTCTCTTCACGGATATCATCTCACCAATCAAACTTTCTCTCATTTCAGCGCTGCTGCTCTTCTTCATTTCTTTCTCTTCTACAGCCGGTGGACAAGAGCCTCCATGTGTTCTGCATTAACATTAGAGTGCAGGAGGAGTATTTCTGCTGAAACGTTTCTGAAATGACAGCGTTTATTGCGGATGCAGCCTCAGAGGGATTTATTTGGTGCTGATAAGCTTCGTCAGCTTCGGGTTCACTCGCTGGGCAAGAAAATGTGTTTTTATTCATATGTAAAGGTCCAAAACTCCGGCTTTAATTGTTCTGTTGAACCGACTCGACAGCTTCTCCAAATATTTCAGTCACGTTGCAGATTTTTGTTAGTTTAAAGGGAGAAGGCGTCTTTTCTGGGTCTGTGCTGTCTTTGCTGCTGCGTGACTGCAGGACGCCGTCTATAAATAATCACCTGTAATAATCCTGAAGCTGCAGCACTGACGGCCATCATCTGTTGAATATCTGCAGGTGATTTCTCCAGCGGAGGCGAGTAAACTTTACCTTCTCGTCACAGCTGGCGGTCCGTCGGGTTCATCCGAACACGTCCATTAGATCAAAGTCATTTATGCTGGCAGACAATTCATTAGACGGCGGAAAGCAATCAGACTGTGTATGTGTAATTAACAGTCATCTCTCCGATTGCCTCCAGGCCATTAAATACCGCACCAATATCTGAGCCCTGTATCCCCATTATGCACCGCTTAATTAAAAATGCAAATTAAGCGCCTTCTAATTACACATTAACTGACATGGAACCGGACAAAGCAGCATGCGTGTGTGGGCCGTCGTTAGCAGGAGGTGAGCAATCGAACGAATGGTCTGAGTGGCGAGTTGTGAGGTTTTATGAAAATTAAATTGCAATGACGGACAATTAACGAAACTTTGTTAATGTCAGTCAAACTTTAAAGGTTGAAACGAATCCCAACACGCAGCCTGAGCCCAGCGCTTACCATTCTGCTCGTCCGCTCTAATATGTCTTGAGAGAAACTGCCCTAAACGAATCTAATAAGTCAGAGAAATGCCCTGAAGTACTCCCTTCAGCTATGTACAGGAGGAGATTTCTGCAAATGCCATAACCCTTGTGTGTTTCTAGATTGTGTTAAATGTCTACTGAGGTTATTAGAAGCATTGGAAATCAGAGGCGGGCAGTGACGGATTGTCCAGACTATGTCTAGACGACACCATCTCGTTTTTACAGCAGCTATAGAAAGTACTCAGGACTTTGGAGGTTTTCCACTTTTACTGCTGCTCAACATTGAACCAAGGACAAGTTCATTTGACTCTTGGCAAGAACAGACTCAGTCATGTCAAAGTGAAAGTAGGATTCTACAAAGTAATGTTAGTTAGTTATAAATATAAAATCTGACCTTAACTGAACTCTGGTGCAGCCGGTTGGTGCCAGAAGTCCAGTTAGTGAAATAAAGCTGATCTGAGGTCAGTGATTGTCGTAGAAAGACTCCTGCATCTGGAAGGTCCAGTCCCTGGTGGATCAGAACTCCTGGATAGAACTACACCATGAAGACTGAAGAACCCTCCAAGAACTCTGGAAAAGGTTGTTGAGAAGCATCATGACGTGAAGCACGGTGGTGGCAGCGTCGTGACGGAGCACGGCGGTGGCAGCGTCGTGACGGAGCACGGCGGTGGCAGCGTCATGACATGAACGCCTTGCAGGTCCTTTTACGAGTTTATACTCGTCTTCTTCACCTTCTTTTCAGATGTCAAGTAGGAAAAATTAAATTAATTACAGATCATTAAAGCTACATTAACTCGCAGTCACTTCCTGGTTTATAATTGCTGCCTTGTCAGTAAATCCAGGCACTTTGAAGGAGCTTTGCTTTGTATTCAGCTACACAGACATTTAACCCTCTGAACCCCAAACGCTGGTTTGAAAGGACTTTTATCTTTTTAAAAATCACCCAAATTGCACCATTTACCAGAAGCAGAAGCTGTGAAAACAGAAAGAATCGTCGGCCTTTCACCTGTCAGATGGTCGACTTCTCTGTGATGTGACAAAATCAAATTCTTTAAAACCGCGGCTCTCAATGAAATACGAACATAATTATGTCATTAAGTAGCTGCAGGTGTATTTACTGTCTTGGTTGTACTTGGACAAGCAGACGAGGACGGTCCTTCACTAAACTGGTTCGGTCCAGCTGTGGACTAACGTACATCTGGTTCTGCTGCAGCCTCCATTTGACGTACAGCAGGAGGAGATCCACACATCTGCAGTTATAGTGTTAACCCGAGCACTTGAATTTAAAACATGCAATCTCTCTGCCTCTTATTTATATGGAAATGATTTGAGAGCAAGTCGAGGCTTTTGGAAACTCATCAAACCTCACATCGTGGCTGCAGCGAGATACGCCGCCGCTGCCAAGTTGACCTCATCATTGTGTGCTTCGACTAAACGTTACCTCGAGGAAACACGAGGATAAAGGAGGAGGAGGACGAACTGAGCAATGCATCACATGTTTGGATCATGGAGAGGAGAGAACAGCGAGGAATGAGCGTTTCTGCAGAAAACACAGGAAAACGTTGAAGCAGGAAGTTTGCGTTGAGGTTAAAATTGATTGGTAGACGAACACGTGGAACCCTGCAGCCTGCGTTTAGCCCCGTTTCTTTAAATCGGACATGACAGGCTGAACAGCCGGTGCTGGAAAAATAAGTGACGCAAGAAGAGACAGAAAGGAGACAGACTTTTGAAGGCTTCAACAAAAGACGGTGAAGGAGGGCATCCCTCGCCTCCGCCGGCCGTCATGTATGTGCTGATCTCCGGCTGTCAGGACTCGTCTCGGCTGGCCGACCTCCAGCTCCGACCGGCCCGTGGGCTGCGGTGCCGCGGAGGCCCGGCTTCCTCTTTCTCACGGAAACAACAGGGTTCTGGTGCGACGTGGCTCGGGCTGCACACATCTCCTCTGTAACCTGCGCTGTGAGCAGGAGGCGCTCTTAGAAAAGCCTCTCGCTGGTATTGGTGGCGTCTTATTCTCTGAGAGCTCATTGTTCTGGAGACTCGGCCCGAGTGGATTCGCTCCATCACCACGCTGTTCTCTGCATTTCATGCATTCAGATCCGCTCTGTCAGACGGGTTTGAATGATTTCCACTTGTCGTCTCAAAGCAGCGTCTCAGACACTCGTTTATTAAACCCTGATCTGTTTCTTAAGGCGGAGATTAATCATGCGAGTGTGAAGGCGTGACGAGGTCGCGTCACCTCGGCGGCATCACAACACGCCGTAATGAAATCTGTGATGTGCTGAACAAACAGCACAAACATCCTCTTTACGGACCACAACAACCCGACAAGGAGAATAAGTGAGACCAGCAGCAGGAGCTGCTGTGTGCCTGAGGCGAAGCTTTTTCTCGGTACAGTCGCAGCACGGCTGCTCGACCCGAAGCTTCTGGGTGTTGAACCGCTTCTACTCATCAGTGATCATTGTTGGGAATGTATTTTTAAACTACTACACACTCCTGAATCAAGCTCACATTTCTCTCTGCTGCCTTCAGAGATCACTGTGACGGTGTTGCATCAACTCGTTAAACTGAAAAGCTTTCAGTCCAGCATCACAGCGACGGCTTCACACAGACACGAGTGAAGCAGCTGCCCTGTGCTGCGACTGTTCATCAGCGCTGGTTCCTGCACAACAAGGAAAAGGCTGCAAATAACTAGGCCACTGTATCAGGATGTCATTCAGCACCGCAGGCCTTGAAAATGAAGAATAAACTGTTCTTTGGTTTCCTTGAATCAAGTGAAGCATCAGTTTCAGCTTCATACAGAATTTAGACAATCTGTTGCTCCAGCCTCTCAGGTTTGGTCCAAAACTAAGGCTGAATTTTGACATCATCATGTTTTCAGACCTGGAAATGCTTCTTTTTTTCCTAAGGAAGCCATTTAAGGTTCAGCATCTCCAGAAATAAAAGTCCCAGAGCCCTGACATGTGGTGATAAGATAAGATATGCCTTTATTTATCTCCCAGTGGAGAAATTCACATGAGAACACAGAGAGCAGCTCCCAGCTGGTCCACAGGATGGACCGGCTCCAGCAAAGATTTTATTTATTGGTCCTTGAAAATGGAAAACAGAGCAAAAAGTTCAAAGTCCAGGCTGGTGCTGATCCATAAAGTTTCTGTCAGAGTCTATCTATGGATGGATCCATGGTTCTACTAGAACCCAGTCTCTGGTCACATCTCACCACCTGTTGAGGCTCTAACATCAGTAGAACCTGATGTGGTGAAGTTGGACCAGACCAGGTTCTGGTTTTACGTGTTTTGACAAGAAATCTTCCCAAATGACTCAAAATGAGGCCCAGATGGCTTGAAACCAGTCCAACATGAGTGAAAGACGTCCAGATGGACTCAAAATGGTTTAAAAAGACACAAAACTTGTCATAAATAATTATAAATTGTCCAAAACATTGTCTCCAGAAAGTTCCTATCAGTGTATATACATGGATGGATCCATGGTTCTGTAAAGTTGGACCAGACCAGGTTCTGGTTTTACATGTTCAGACTAAATGTTGATGTGGATCATTGGTAGGAACCAGAACCTAGAGTCCAGAGGTTCTAGGTGTTGGTTCTGGATGAGCAGAGCTACGAGATGCTTCATGATGGACGTTACCATCACATGAGGGCGTCTCTGTCAGAAATTCCCGTACATTCACTGGAATGAACAGAATCTGACGGCGTTGTCTGAATGGACTCCAGCGACCCGTTGATCCGGACAGCTCAGGTCCTGTTTGTCTCTGATGACGGTGAAACCTCTCATGTGGTCGTCGGCCTCCCCCGGCTCGGCCCGTCTGCTTTCAGACCCGGCAGACACAAGATGGAGGCACAAGAGGCGCACAGTGCAGCTGCCTGAAAGCCCGGCATCCCATCAAAGCTCTGGGAACACCGAGCTCCGAGCTAAGTCAACTTGGCTGCGTCGGCGCTCAAATATTTGAGCAGCGCTGTGCGGCCAGAGTGCCACTGGCAGCGCATCACACGATCCCACGTCCAAAACAGAAATTCTGGGGGCAGAGCAGAGGGTGGAGGACGGGTGGAGAGGGGCTGGGAGGGCTGGGAGGGCTGGGAATGTCAATGTTTATGCTGAGGTCTGTGCAGTCGGCAGCCTCCTAATGCTGAGCACTGCCTTGGACACTCCTGGAGTCACTCTGCTGTCTGACTGGCAGGCCGCTTTGCATAATCACAGCCCAGATTCTGGGTTCATTTCATCAGTTTTCAGAACACTTTCCATCATATTAGGGCTGCCTGGCCTCAGGCGACAGCTGAGCGGTTAGAGCGAACAAACGCCGCGAGCAGAGAGTCCCCGGTTCGATTCCCGACTGACCGGACTGTTTTCTGCATGTCGGTCCTGCTTCTGTCCCATTTTACCGTCAAATAAAGGTTCTGAGGGCTTCAGTAAAAAGTAGCTGGACTTCTCTTTCTGGCTCTGAACTCCAGGTTTTCTGTTTCTTATCACCCAGATCTGGTGGCTGATGGTCTGTTATTGACCCCAGAGTCACAGGACTCAGTGTTTTAGTGGTGGAGCTGCCAGGTGGAGGAAGACTATAAATAACCTCCACAAAGCTAACAGGTCATTTCTACACCTTTTCAATCTCACTTTACGCCACTGAAATAGGACAGGATGTAGTATTTGCTCATTTAAGACCTGAATCTGACAATTACATGTGTTTCACTTTGACACAGAAACAACCAAATAAAATCACAGGTGACCAAACAACAGAACTAAAAACCAACCTGGGTCAGACTTACTGCCCATACGACCGCCTATAAATGCAAAATACAGTCATATTCTACATGCACGCCACTTTTGGCTTGTTTCTGTGCCACTTCTACACTTTTCCAGCTTTTCACAAATTATTTCACGCTGATGAAATAAAACACAAGATGGCTGAAGTTAGAATGAATCAGTGAGCAGCGTTAGTCGTACCTACATGTTGACATTGAATCAGTGAAATGCGTGAAGCTCCTTTTCTCCAGACCAGGCTGTGATATCTGACATTTGCTCCTGTTTCACTTTGTTTTACCACAAAAAATAACTTTTAAAATGTGCAGTCCACTGAACAAACAGAACTAAAACCCAAACTCGCTTCCAACAAACACAAAAATCAAGCAGAAAGCTAGCTGGCTGTTTCACAAGCTAGCTAGTTAGCTAGCTAGCTAAGTTTACCTGTTAAACACTTGTTTTTATTTTTAAAGCTACATTTGCTGTTTTCTGTAAAACTAATTAATTCTGCTGTGCTGACATTTTGATTATTAAGTTTGTAAATGAAACAGTTTAATGATGTGTGAGTGTCTTTGGGTCAAAGATATTAATATTTTCACGAATGATAAGTTAGAGAAAAGGTTACAAATAAGTTCATGATGTATAAATAAATAAGTTAACTTCATAGGAAAACCGTTATAAAGCTAAAGCTAAAGCTAAAGTTAAAAAGTTATCCGCGTGAGAGGTCTTGGGGGTCGTTTTGGTGACGTCAGAGTGAGGTTACGTCAGAGTGAGGTTACGTCAGAGTGAGGTGACGTCAGAGTGAGCGCTCGTCTTGACCATAAACGATCTTCATCGTTTTTCCTGTCGGTGAGAACCGACCGGCGGTGTGACGGAGACGAGGTCCGGGGAACCTCGGATGTGCGCTGGGTCGGTTCTGGAGCGTTTGGGGAAATGTTCGTCTTTGTAAGTGTTGCCTCTATAAAGCACTTGTTTAAAGCTGTTTCCATGAGCAGTTGGTAATGTATGTGTGTTAGCTAGCTGTTTGTGTTAGCATGCCACACGTATCGTAATTGCATTTTTCTGTTTTGTTTCAGTTACTAATTGTCACAAGAAATCTCCATAAACATAAGAAAAGCAAGCCTTGTGTGTGGAGTTTCTTAAATAGTTGGCTGGCTGTCTAGCAGTGAGGACAGCACAGTGAGAGAAAAAGAGCAGCTAAGCTATGGCTAATGCTAGCTAGCTAAATTTAACAGTTAAACACTTGTTTACATCAAAGACTACATGAAGTGTTGTCTGTAATTTAGAACAATAAACTCTAATGAGCTGACATTTTGATTTTTAGGTTAGTTATTTGTAAATGAGACAGAAGTTAAATGATGTGTGAGAGAAAAAGAGCAGCTAAGCTACGGCTAATGCTAGCTAGCTTAGCGGATATCATAGCTGCCATCTCAGCTGGTGACTTCAGGGAGAATTTATGTGTCTCGGTTTGTTTAAGCAACATTTACTTCAATGTCTTCAGCAAGACGTGTATTTATTTTATTGATTTTAATATGAATGTTATGTCCGCCTGTCAAATATAAAGAAAAAAGAAAGAAATTCAGTGAAACATCTTTCAAGCCCCTAAGGTGAACATTTATGACATGACAACCTTTCCAGCTTCACTGCCGCTGTGGTTTCTGTGCCAGAATAATATCATCTCTCTTCTCATGTAGCCAAGCAACTAAACTACTCAAATTCTGTTATGGAAAGTCCTGGAAGACGACATCTGAACACATCCTCCACCTCTCCCTCTATTTCTATCTGCAGACAAATAAATTACAGCGTGCAGGAAGTCGCTGTGTGTTGAACAGTCGCTCTGCTGTTTCTCTGAGCGCCAACACATGCAGCGTATATTAAAGTCGCTGCCGTCGCCTGCTGCTGCTTCAATATCAGGCCCCGAGGACGCCTCCAGTTGTGAAGCAAGTTCACATTAACTTCCCCTCACCTATTCAGATATCGAGTTTCAGGATTGGCATTTATAAAAGCCGTGACAGAGCAGCCGAGGCCTCCATACAGCCGAGTTACAGGCTGTAACATTAGACTATTGTGTTCGCTGTGCTCCTAAACAGCCAAACGCTGCTTTTATTCAGAGTCGCTGTGCTGCAGGCTCAGTATAGATTTATTCTCTCACCCGTTGAGCCGCAGAAACCAGTAAATAAAACGCAGCTCTGCTCCCAGCGCCTCCCTGACTCACCTCCTGCCCTTGGTAACGTCAAACGCCCAAAAAAACCTTTTTATATGCAGATACTTTTGCTTTTATTCTGCATTTTGATGGGATGTATATTTGTCTCCCTCTGAAACTGAATGCAAATTCATAAACCATCTGACGGACGGCATATTTTATGAGACGCGGGGATTAAACTGCAGACTTTCCATATGCTGTTAACATCTTGCTGTACGGCCGTGCACGTGTCGCCGTGCACACATGCAGATGCACTGATTTTATGTAAATGCTATAGTGCCATCTAGTGGTCGACTTCTGTAATGGACTGAATCAGCACTGAACACCCACATGGTACAAAAACCCTGTTTGTTCCACTCATGCAGTCTGGTTTGTGTCCAACAGCCCACGGAGGGATTCTGCGGTTCTGATGGAGGTTAGACAGGACACAGGCGGCGTAAACAGCCTCCACCGCCTCGCTGATCCCTGGAGGTGGACTCAAAAACAGTTTCCTTCAGCTCTCCAGAGACCTGAAGGGGAAATAGTCACTGTGTGTGTGAAAGTGGGAGCGTTTGGAAGATAAATCATGACTGGACTGAACAGTGACAACCTAATCCTGCAGCCCGACCCTGGACCAGCCAGGCTCTGCACACACGCTTAATAGTCTGTTGACCTTCATTTAGTCTCTGTGCAAAACACAGAGCTGGAAACCCTGAAACATGATGAGCTGCAGTAAAAATAAACTGCATCCTTGAAGATATAAATATTTCCAGGTTATATGTGTCCTGATAGAGAAATCAAACCAGTCAGTTAAACTTCTTTCTGTTTCAGCTCAAGCTTGAAAAAAAAACCTAAAATCTAAAATGTTCACGACCTGCTGGTGAACTGAAGGAAGCAGCACAACAGACATGTTTCTCTATGATCATGTAAAAATCAACCAAAGCTGAAGAAAGTTCCTCCAGAACATCTGGTTCTGGTTCTGCAGCACCTCTATCTACTGACCAGAGTTCTACCTCCAGACTGTGAATGTTCCAGAGGTCCAGGTCCTTCAAGTCCACAGAGGAGGGTCCAGATTGATCACTTTAATGGACTTTTTCCATCATTTGTGAGCCTCAGAACTTCATCAGTACAGCAGATAGACACATGACATTTAGGAGGAAGAACACATCTGGGTTCTGCTAGAACCTGACACCAGATCAGTTCTACATCCATCCAGGTGTCTCAGTCTGAACTCTGGACCTGGTTCTGTTCATGTCCTGTAGAACCGACTAGTTTCATGTCTCATCTTTTGTCCAAAATGATCAAAACTTTTAAAATTTATCCTGAAACTTTGAGAAAATGACAAAAACTTTTCTAATAGGATGAAGAATGAGTCCAGAGCGACTGGTTTTACTCAGAACAATCTTTTAAAATGTGACTGTATGAGGAAATGATTTCTCCACACAATGGATCCTGTCTACAGGTGGTTCTGGTAGGTTCTGGAGGTAAACGGTCCTTCCATGGTCTAGATCTGGTTCTGACCAACCACCATCACACATGCTGATATGAGCCTGGAAAGTTTACCCAGAATGCACTTTGTAAAGTTTCCTTTGGTGACTGATCAGAACCAGAACCACATCCAGGGTACCACTGATTGTTTCTATGACTCTGTGTCATAGACATTAGACTGGTACCACTATGATCCATCCCATAATACTGATGCTACCAGCTGGTTTCTGGTGATTTCATGTCTGTCGGTGGTGATTTTGCTTCTTGTTGTGTTTTTGTGATGATTTGTGTCTTTCGGAGCTTCTGAAACTGATCCTGGTTGTAAATATTTTACTGGTTTATTTCCTCTTCTGCCATCGTCACTGTATGTTGTTTTTATTATTATGTCGATTATGTTTATATTTTCAATGCACCTTAATATGGCAGCTGTCTTAAATTTCATCATGCACCATGTTTGATGACAAGAAAGCATTCTATTCTATTCTATTCTATTCTGTTCTGTTCTGTTCTGTTCTTTCTGTAGTAATTTGGTTTCTTGTTGCAGCACTTCCACGTCTTTTTGGGGCCATTTTGTGTCCTTATGTGGTCATTTTTCCTTTTTTTTGGGCGGTTTGGTGGAACTCTGGAACATTCACAGTCTGAAGGTAGAACTCTGGTCAGTAGATAAAGGTGCTGCAGAACCAGAACCAGACGGTTCTGGGGGAGTTGGAGGGAGAAATTATGGATTTTTAAATCCAATGACCCTTAAACAAGGAGCGACCTGGTTGTCAGAGTTCTGAATTGCTCCACATGTGCAGGATGTGTGAACAGACACTCGATGGCCAAATAAAGTTAATAAAAAGTCTGTATCATGTGTTTAAAGCTTCCTTCTGCAGCCTCCAGCATCCAGGAGGTCAGCGAAGACCAGCTGATGTTGTTTTAAACCGTATTTGGTCAAACTTTAATCCTGTTCCATCCTTGGAGTTTGTCCAAACATGGCTGCATCGTCCTCACAGCTCGTCCAACGTAGTCGTCCCCACATTAGAGCTGAGTCAGCGCTTTATATTCAGGAGGTTTTTTTCTCATTTTAAACTCAGCGTGCCAAAACAAACTGTCCTCGGTGGACGTAGGTGAGAGACGAGGAGCAGCGATGAATCCCTCAGTAACGCAGCTGCTTCCTCCAGTAAATAAAGCCGACGCACATATTTCACATTTAAAACGAGGCCTGGAGCAGAAATCCCTCTAACGATGCTCACAGCGCCCAACGTATACAGACATCCTCACATTTCCTCTGCACACACACACTCTGAACAGCCAGTCATGGAGCTGGTGAAGCTCCCGGGCCGCTGAGCGATGAGTCCTTCTAGACAGCAGGTCTGGGCTTCACCCCCCTGATGGATGACGGCGCTCACAGCCGAGCGCTGGCTGATCATAAACCCGCTTCATCACCCAAAGTCAAGCCCTGCAGAGCACGTAGTGATTTTAGCAGATGAGAAGCTGATCAGGTTGACGTCTGGTTTCTGTTGGAGAAGCTGCAGTGATTTCAGGTCTGCTTGCTGTTGCCTCTTCTGTCCAACAGGTGGCGGCGATGCTGCACTCTGTCCTTCTTAAACCTCTTCAGGAACCACTTGACCTACATTTGCAGATATTAAACACGCTCGTACAACAATAACAGAGTTTCCTAGTTTTGCAGCATTTCAGATCCTCCTCTGACCTCTGGTTGGTTCCTGCTCTCTGGACTTAAAGCTTTGGCATCAGACTCTGCAGATGTGTCGTCTCGCTGCTCATCGTCTGAATGAAGAATCTCCCAGAAGAGTTCTAGTAACAGAGACTGATGTGAGACGCTCCCCTGCGTCGGCCTGCATCCTATTTGTAATCTCTTCCACAGCTCCGATAAGTCAATAAATCAGAGGCTTGTCTTTGAATGTTGCCTTTATCCTGACACTATTCCCTCTGCGGCAATTTACAATTCAGTCCTGCTCTGTTCATCCAGACGGAGGAAGAAAAGCAGATAAGGCCTGCAGATGGGTGATTTATGGAGCTCTTACGGCTCGTGTTGGTGGCCGGATCGTAACCCTGTTCGGCTGACTTTCTCTGCAGCGTCCTGCTATCGGCCTCTTTGTCTCTCTGTGCAGATAATGAAGCCTCATAAATACCTCCCGGCCTCCACCTCGGGGCCGGCAGCTATCGGAGGCCTTCCTGACCCGTCTGCCCCGGAGGTTTGCAGGAATAAACCCGCTTTGATGTGAGCAGCCGAGCACTCAGACGCTGTTAACTGCAGATTAGATTCGCCGGCATTTGCATAATGCCTCCTTTAGTGGTGCACAGAGCAGACTGGGACTCGGGGGAGAGCCGGAGTCTGACTGCACGACGCTTTACACCGACTAAATGACAATCATCCAGAAACCAGCTCATCCTGGGCGTAATTAGCTCTTTGCTTGTTTTTCCTGCTAACTCTGGAGCTGATGATCCCCATCCAAGGGAGACGAGATGGAGATGGAATGGCTCAGCGCTAACGCTGATGAATCATCTGTCTGCAGCAGCAACATGGTGCCATCTGAACAGCTCACGCCGAGAAAACAGAAGAAACGGCAGCTTCTGATGGGAGCGAAGCAGCTCAGACTTCAGTGTGCAGCCACATGCAGTTTTCCATAAAGAAGCAGTTTCACACGTCAGAAAACACCATTACAGGATGAACACAACGTCTGGAAACAGCAGAAACCAGCGACTGGCTGCCTCTAAAGGACTATAATACACCTGCCAGCACCTCTAGCCTCCACTACAAACAAGCTGCAGTCTTTATGCTAAGCTAACTGACGCCAGGCTGCAGCTTCATCAGGCAGAAGCTTGAGACACACAGATGGAGCAGTTTATTGATCCTCTGTTGCAGTTAAAGATCGCAAGGCACTCAATCTGTGAAGATCTGTATCAAAACTGCTGCACTAGCAAAGAAATAAAAAAAGATTTAGAAGAAGTTTAAATTACAGGTAAATGTGCAGCAGAGACGTCTGGAGTGGAAATGATCTAAAACATCAACAGATTCCAACACAAACGTAAAAAAAGAACTCCAGATCATTTTGTTCTGGAGGAGAACGATCCAACGTCACACATCTGTGAGCCACTAAAGCAGGGGGGTCCAGTCCTGGTCCTGGAGGGCCACAGTCCTGCATGTTTTAGATGTTTCCTTCTTCCAACACACCTGATTCAGATGATCAGCTCATCATCAGGCTCTGCAGAAGCCTGATAACGATCCTGATCATGTGAATCAGGTGTGTTGGAAGAGGGACACATCTAAACCATGCAGGACTGTGGCCCTCCAGGACCAGGACTGGACACCCCTGCACTGAAGGACCTGAAGCTTCGGGATCAGCAGCCAATCAGAAGGTGAAGCTAGAATCAGGTGTTTCCAATCAGCTGTGAGTGAACACGAGGCAGGAGCTTCTGGAAAACGGTGTGTTGGACCAAAACAAACCAAAAAAAGGCTTTTTGCTGAAATGAGAAGTGTTCTGTTTGGAGAAGGAGGAACGCTGCAGAAGAACCTGTGAAACGTGGTTCTGGTAGAATCACCGTTTGGTCGTTTTTTAGCTGCATGTGGGTCAGAAAGGCTTCAACACTGATGGAACAATGGATCCTGAAATGAAGGAAAATCTGAGGATATCTGTTCATGAACGGGATTTTAAAGACACAACTGGAAGCAAACCAGTTGTTTCACTGCAGAACAATGAAAGAAGTCAAAGTTCTGACTTTAATCCGGCAGGAATGTTGTTGAAGAACCTGCAGCGAGATATGAGGAAACCCACCAACGTCCCAGAGCTGAAGACGTCCTCGCTGTTGGATCTGAGGCTCAGAACCGATCCACAGCAGATACTGAGAGTTCCCCACGTCTCCCACCCACAGGTACGTCACAGTGGATTATTCCACCCAGTGAGAACGGGTTTCTTTGTTAAATCTGTTTCTCCTTTTCTACTTTCACAACTTGTGTTAAAGTCAGATGATGTTCAGTCAGTTTTATGCAGAAAATATGTAAAAAAAAAGTGTTCACAAACTTTTAAACTTCCTTTAACATCCTGGAAATCTAACAGAAGCTGCTGATGGATGAGTCTAGACGTGTGGTTTTAGTGGTTTTAGTGGTTTAGAGGTGATCATAAGCAGACGAGTGTTCAGGAACAAATCAACACAATAAAGCATAAAACTCTGATCCAGGTAGAGTTCTGTAGTCATCTCAGGGTGGGACTGGGGGTAGATTGTACTGTTTTATTGCATTTTTATTTTCTGTAAAGCTCTTTGTGTTGCATTTCTGTTTGTATGAAAACAAAGTCTGACTATGTACGATCATCTTTGCCGTTCAGAGATCTTTTCATGCGTTCATGCATCATCTGTTGATGTCAACACATTCATGCTGCTCGTAAAGCTTTTCCGCTCAGATGTTTCTCCACCTCCTGCTTCTGTTGCTCCTCTGGTTCGATGCTAAACTGCATTTCTTTGTCTTGTTCTGGTGACAGAAGTTGAATCTAATCTGAGCAGCGAAGTCGAAGCTGAACGTTGGTTTGTTCTTGCTCATGTTCAGCCTCTCGTGTCTCTGAATCTCTTTATCTCAGCGACGACAAACAAACCTGCTCTGTGCAGATATCAGCCGTCTGCTCTGATGCTCAGTCGTGTTGCTGCAAACTGATGAATGTGAATCCTGGACGCTGCAGCTTCTCTCTGTTCTGGTGGTTCTACTGACGCTCTGATGGGAACTAACCAGCCAGACTCACACATGACCGTAGAGAGGAACAGGGACGGAGAATCCTCTTTCTGGTCCTTTGGTTCTCTGATGATCTGCAGGGAGAGTTTCTGATCAGGTTCACGGCTGCACAGCAAACAGCTCTGATCTTCTGTCTGACCTTCAGTTCAGCTTCTACAACTCAAGTCATGCAGATTCTTCCATCAAACGATCCCCACTTATGACCAGCGGAGGTGTGAACAAGCTGTAGCCCAGTTTACCTCAGAGAGATGAAACTGGCTGATAAACGCTGATCAGAACCAACGTTAGCATGAATTAAAACAAGATTTAAATGAATGGAATCCTGTGTGATTCATAAAAGACAAACTGAAAGTAATATAATCAATTGATCGTTATCAAACTAGCCTTTAAAAGTTCAACGTTTAGCCTGGACACTTCAGAGCAGGATGAGAAGATTCATCTGTTTACAGATATCACGAGGAGCGATTTAAAAAGTTCTGACTGTGTTTCTTCTGACCACAGATTTGCAGCTTCACCACGGACCTGCAGAAACGGCGTCTCCAAGTCGGTGAGGATCTCTGGTGACACGTCGGGATGAACCCAGCAGGCGTCAGAGATGTTGCCTACAAGGCGCAGCTTCCAGGGAGCTTTCCAAACGATGCAGGAGCACTGGGAGCACTGGGAGCACTGGGAGCACTGGGAGCAGTTCGTCGCTGCACGAGAAGAACACAAAATCAGGTACCGTTTGTGCTTTTTATAGGCAGTCTGGGAGTTTTGGATTGCACCTGTACCGGCCTTCGTTTGACAACCAGGTGTGTCTACAGGTTAAAGTAGAAAGCTTGTTGTTTTTACACAATGGAGGAGATCCAGTGAAGGTTCCAGGAAGGCTTCCAGGGAGTCTGGGAACTGTTTGATAACACTTGTACCACCGGAATGAATGTGAATGAAT
>NW_007579660.1:11034-19190 GCF_000690725.1 Stegastes partitus | reverse complement strand
CTTGCTATTTAGTTGTCAAGCACATACATTGAATAGATTTTACTAGTTTGTACTTGAAGTGCGTATTTCTTAGGAAACAGGTGTCTGACTGGGACGATGGATGAGCAGATACTAAATAGTAAATGACTGGTGTCACACTGAAGCTGTCCTTCCAGCAGCAGATATCAGGACTTAAGCAGTCAGCTGATAATCGATGTGCCTGTAACGGTCTTGTTTGTGGAAACTTCTTCACCATTGTTGTCTTTAATTTGTCCAACCTGCCGACTTACTGAATCCATGCCTGGGCCTGAGGTCACATCTGTGCACATGATGTTCATGCTGCTGGTTTCACATGAACTGACATAATGTTTGAATAGAAGATAAGTGACCTGGATGTCTCTACGTGATTCAGGCTTCGGGTCAGCGGAGCTTCAGCTGCCGATAGTTTCCTCGGCCTGCTGTTTCCTGTCCGTCAGTCGGAGGTGTTTACTGCACAGCAAGCTGCAGCTTTTTATTTGAACAACCGAGTGTGTTTATTAGACGTCAGGCATGAAGATCTAAAAGTCAAAGGGCGTCTAAGATTGATTTCAAAGGCTTCTTCTTTCTCTCTGGAGCTCTTCCAGCTGGTGGCGCCCTCACCTAAAATGACCCTGACTGACTTCCTGAAGGCACAGAGCAAATATCATCTAATCTGAGGGTCAGAATACAGGCAAGATACAGAGAATCTAGCATGTAAATGTCTGAAGCTAAATGCATCCTTTCTAACGAGTCTCTGGGTTTTCTGGCTTTATTACAGAATCCTGGCCTCATTGTTCCACATGCAGAAAAAGCAATGAGTGTTTTTTTGTTTTTTGTTTTGCCTTGTTTGACAGAAATCTGTTATTTCTGAACATTTTAAATATAAAAACGTGTTTTTATTATTAAGTAAATAAACCTCAAATTCCAAAACTGCTAAAATAATGTTTTCATTCTCAGTTCTTTTCATCATTTCTCTTTAAATCAGCTCCAAAAATTCCTCCATGCAGGAAAATCCCGGATCTTTAAGTTGATCTTTAATATTCTGAGCAATAATAAAAACCTGTTTGGTGCAGTTTGGATTTAATTTTAGCTTCCTTGTACCATAAACCTCAAAAATATAGTGTAGGGTGTTTAATCTTAATTTGAATTTGTGAAAACAAAAGTGAAACCAGATTCAAGTTAGAAAAAGAAAAACTAAAAAACACCAAACTGCTGATAATTAAATCCAACTTTTTTCTGTTCTGTCGTGTGTTTAGATGAGTGACCTCTAATATCAGTGTGTATTAAATATATAATATCTATAATAAAGCCTGTGATGAAGATCACTTCCTCTGACATCCGACATGAGGGAGAACTGTTGCTGACTTTAGAACTTTCTACCAGACAGTTGAAAATTATTTTATTTTATTGATTATTGACAGAACTCGTGCTGCTGTGGTTGCATCTTTCTCTGTTTAAGCTGTTTTTTTTTCTAGCTTTGTTAAAATCACAAACACAGTGGATTAGTCTGAGAATATTTTTGGACTAAATGCTAACTGAGCGTCTGCACTGAGCGGCTGTAGCTCGTGGCTAGCAGCTAGCAGCTAGCGGAGAAGCTGAGCTGCTGCGATCAGACAGAAGGTGACGGAGACGAACAGCAGGACCGACGCTGCAGTAAATAACTGACATTCAGCCTTTATCTGTTGTTATGGAGCAGGAGGACACGCAGGACGAGCATCTATATTTATATCTATGTGGGAAAATGTTTCTGTGCACAAACTGACAGCTCAGAATGCAGCAGGACGTTTGAAGCTTTACTGCATGTTTCAGACATTAAGTAGACGATAAAATGACCAGTCAGTGGATGAACTGCGGCACAGCGAGCCTTCATTTATCCCACAGGGGGACGACTGCAGCAACAACATGGTGCAAAGGTTTAAGAATCAGGAGAAACTTACAAAACAATTCAAATTATACAGAGCAGCACTGATCCTCTGTAGAAACACTGATAGAAAAGTATGAATATTACACAGATGGTCTGGAATTTAACACTTTTGAATGTGAAAAATAGTCATAATTTACATTATTAATCAAATTAAAATCATTTTCCACCTGGACAATGTAAAAAGTAGACGAACAAAACCTAGAAAGAGTGTTTTAGAAGTTTAGTAATTTAACTTTTAACAGAAGGCGGATGCATCAGAATCAGTTTAATTCATCAGCCTCTCCAACGAGCATTAAAAGCAGAGTTTTCTGTCAGTGATCCTGCTGATGGTCTGATTTCAGCACCGTCGAGTGTTTTCCAGGCAGCCGGAGGTGAAGCTGCTTCATGAAGCCTTCTGCTGCGATGACAGCACAGACCCTGAATGTTAAATAAGTCGCTGAGGTATGAACTCCAGAGCTGCTCCGGCGGCTTCGAGTTACGGAAAACATTACTTTGCGGCTTTATCACTGCAGGTCATCGATTCTACACGAGTCCAACCTGAACCAAAGTGTCGTTTGCGACTTTCCTCAGCGTGACTCACAACGACAATATTTTCAAACACGCTGCCAGAATTTGAAATCGGCCTTCAAAGCGGACGACAAAATCGAATCCAAGATCTGAACGTCCCGCAGGTCTGGAACTCATTTCTGTCAGATAAGGACACGAGTCGCACAAAGACTCCATTGAAGCGTCGCAGCAGATGCAACGTCTCCAGCAGGACGCTGACAGAGACGTTTAAAGGCTCAGGTATGTGTGGTCAGAGCGAAGGCAACCAAACCCAACAGGGGGATGAAGTGAAGCAGGTCTGGACCAGCTGAGATCAGATTTATTAAGGGCCACTCGAGGGAGTCGGTTTCCAGATTAATCACGTTTGCTCAGGGCTTCATGCGCAGACACACCGCAGTGCAATTACAGCGACTAAAGCGCTTTTCATCGATCACGCCGAGCTCGCCGCTCACGTTCGGCGACTCCCGACCCATCAGCGGCGTCGGGCGGACAGTTGTGTGCATCCCGATGCCAAATCAAACAGGCGGCGTGTCGGTGGAGTGTGGCACGGCGCGCCTCACGTCCAGGCCTGTGCAGCAAATTGAGCTTAATGCCGAGCAGCTGTGGAGGCGATTGTGTGATTGCAGATAAACAAAGACGTCTGACATTCTGGATGGGCCGGCTGTGGACGCGACGTGACTCCTCCGTGAATCAGGATAAATTGGTCGCTCAAGTGTGTCGTTGAGGAAACGTAAAGGGAGCCTGTTTAATGGAACGTGATGGCCGACGGGCTGTTTTTTTATTTGCTTTATTTTTATTGTAACCGCTAAGAAATGAGCTCCGTCCCAGAGGAGCCGTTCATACTGATGACTTTACATGAAGCTGGAACTACATCATCGTCCACCTGGTCGATGGACGAGAAGACAAACGCAATGCAGAGAGAAGTTCTGAGGCTCAGAAATGATGGAAAAAGTCCATTAACAGTGTGAAGTTTGGACCCAACTCTTTGTACTTCCACAGTCTGGTTGGTACCAGCTGATTGTGATCATTCAGAACTTTACATACAATCTCCCTTTAGTGTGTTAACATAATGTTTGATGATTATGAAAACAGAGCGTTACAAGTTTAATCATTTACGTTTAGCAGAAGTGGCACAAGAATCTTTAATAACTCTCATCTGGCCAAATAGAAATCAGATTTTCAGGGTTTTGTCTGAAGCATCCTGCAGACTGAAGCCGTCTGATGCTCTGATCTGACTTCCTTCTGCAGGTTTTCAGCTCTAAAATCAGCTCTTGGTTGTTTCCTGGTTGTGACTCTGACTGCAGGTCCTGAGGTGCAGACGGAGGTGAAGGTGTTGTTGCTACGGTTTGGCTGCCAAAAGCATTTAGGGAACATAAAAGGAGCCTGTTTAATGGAACATGATGGCCGATAGCGCCTTTTTATTTGCTTTATATTTATTGTAACCGCTCCGTCCCAGAGGAGCCGTTCAGACTGATGAGGAGCTGCAGCGGCTTCACTTTTACACCAGGCATAAACCGGGACTGAATCAATACAGAACGGGAGGCGTCTCGGTCTGTCGAATGGACTCCATGTGCTGCTCGCCGGTCGGTAAAAATAGACGGTGTAGGAGAAGACAGTCCAGTCTGGTTCGACACCTCCGGCAGATATGAAACAATTAATTCGCAGTTCGTCTTCACGCTTCCAGGAAGTGTGGATGTAATCTGCTCACACCTCGGCGACAGCAGGCCTCAGGAGGACGGAGATAGTTCACATTAATTTACCACATCCAACACCTGAGTGAGCAGGAAGGACGCAGCCCGTCCTCACACTCAGCACAGCAACACCACACAGAGGTGTTGGTGGTAGTTTCTAAAGCTGGAGGACGAAGTGAGGCCTAGAAATGAAACCTCAAAGATCCAGTGTGTGGCACAACTTATCCCACAGAACAAACATTCAAACATGACTCCACTGGTGGACCTGCTGATGCCAGCTGATGGTCACACTCCTTGACGCAACTGTTGGCTCGCCTCCAAGTCCGTCAGCATCTGATAAAACCAAACAATGAATTCTAAATTTGTCAAAACAACCAAAGTCTTTTGTCCCGGCTCTCACCTTCAGCTGCACTTTACAAAATAAGAGTCTGTGCAAAAGTAGCTGAAAGAACCAGTAGGACGTCCTCCATGGACCGGATCACCGACCAACACCAGGTCTGGGCTTTGCTTTCTATGAAGATGCAGCTGATGCAGAGGATGCTGTGACGTCACCACGTTGGGATAACCTGCAGTGAACAAGCACAGCTTCAGAGTCCATGTTTAGTTTAGGTTTTACACTCTGTCAGCCCGTTGTGTGGTGCAAACGGTCTGATCGCAGCCTCATTATTTCATCCTCATGCCTTTCAATAGTTCTTGAGATCAAACACAGTTTTCCCAGTGAAGCTCTTTGGAAATGGTGACGGTGGAATAGTTTTGGTGGAACATTTACTGAAGGGAACTGTGATTAAAACGTGATGAATAAACTCATCAGGGCTGCCTCGGTGCTCCATCAGCGGTTTTTACCTGAATCTTACACCAGGGGAGTCAAACTAGACCTGGTGTCGTATAACTACCTGCATTATTCAACCCTGTGACATTAAAACATGTGTTCTGCTGCTCCTGACAAACAGGAAGTTGTGACAAGAAGCAAAGAAAAATAAAAATAGCAAAATGTTTCAGAGAATAATCAGTCTGATGGTCAAAAGTGTTTATAATCACTGCTGTGGTTCATGTGGTTCATTTCCAATTCTAGTTTTCTACTAATCAGTTGTATAAATGCTAATGCTTTAGCATTTAGCTGTTTGCATACTTCAGGAAGATTAATTCTATTCATTAAAAAGTGTTTTTATCAGTATTATATGTAAGAAAATACCTCTTTTGTGACTATTTACTGTATTCTGAGTAATTTCTTGGAGTACACCATGCTAAGCTAGCTGTGGCTTTGCTAATGTGGTGTGACATGCTAGCCTAGCATGCTAATTAGCAGTTAGCTAAATCATATTTGTCTGTGTTTTGGTGTTTTCTGGAGCTTTATTTTAAATCACAAAGTTAGTTTTTTGTTTGCGCTTTACGCTGCAGCTACTGCAGAATGTCAGTGATTTTCCATAAAACTAGGATTTATGTAGTATTTTGTGAAGCTCGGTACCAGACAGCTGGCTCTGATGGACCCAGTTTAAAGTAATAAATGGCTGTTTGGGGCCAGAAGTGCCAACAGTTGTGCCTCATTCATCACAAAACGCAATTACGTTCGTATAAACTTTAAATTAAAACCCAGAAAATGGAAAATATTTAAACGCGCTTCAGTTCTGACCGCTGGTTAAACTGACATGATGGATGGCCGAGTTATTCATCACTGCTTCTTTAATTATTTTCTGCTGAAACTCAAACCTCCTGAGTTGAGTCCAGCATTTAACAGATAGAAATCTGCTGCTGCTGCTGCTTAATGAGTCAACATTAGCCCACATCCACTCTGGTTCTGGCAGGACGCTGGTCAGTCCAACATCTGGCAGCAGCTTCGTGCCGTTTTTCTTTGTCCAGAGAATTCATCATTCAGTCTTTACGTAACATTCATGTTTGTGATGCCTTTCTGAAGTTCAAGCTGTTTTTATCCCGAGTGTGAATCTGAAGGTGACGGTTTGTCCTGTGATCGCTGCACATGCTCCTCATGCGTGTTTGTGTCAGAAGGACACGCAGAACAAACCAAACACACATCATTCTGGTCTCACTGAAGCCTGGAGCAGCGAGAACGTGACACGACTGACTAACTTTGAGGTTCTACAGAAACAATCAGAACCTTATGGAGGGTCTGGTTTACGCGGTTGTTAATGAGCGTAACGGATTCATAATTAGTGCTTTTTATTGGCTGCTTCCAGTGTTGAAGGTCACCAGACCTCCTCAGAATCAGCACATTTATTTATCTACAATAACTTTAGTATGTTTAACAAAACCGTGCAAAATGCAGCCTTCATCCTTCCAGAGTTAGAGGATCTGAGGGAGGATTCAAGCTTCACATCATTTCTGAGCCTCAGAACTTCATCAGTACAGCAGATAGACACATGACATTTAGGAGGAAGAACACATCTGGGTTCTGCTAGAACCTGACACCAGATCAGTTCTACATCCATCCAGGTGTCTCAGTCTGAACNGTTCCAGGAAGGCTTCCAGGGAGTCTGGGAACTGTTTGATAACACTTGTACCACCGGAATGAATGTGAATGAATGAATACCTGACGGTGTGAAGCGTCTTTGAGTGCCTAGAAAAGCGTTACATAGATCTGATCAGTTATTATTATCATTATTATCCTGAGCTTTACTGGTCCGCTCGTGTCCCAAAGTAAAGAAGTACGTTCAAGTAGAAAGGCTGCCAGAGTGGAGGAGATCCACCAGAAGATATCCGACGTGTTTACAGAACAGGACTTCCAGGGAGTTTTCCAAACCTTCCAGGAGCTCTGGGAGCCGAGCAGCGCTGCACGAGGACACTTCTTCAGATAGGACGGTGGCCATATTTAAATCAACTACCGTTTGTGCAATTTCAAACATTTTGGTTGCACTTAGCGACCGAAGCTAACAGCTGGTCCCGCTCTGTCCAAAGACAGAAGAACTAAAATCTACATGCACAGAGTTTCCTAACGTGCTCTTTGTGTTGTGGTTGGTGGGTTTGTTTTGACTACAGGACTGATATGACGGTGGGATTATTTTCCTTGTCTTTGTCTCAACAGCATCAAATATGTTGTTCAGTATTTTTTGGAATGTTCTCATTTAGTAAATGCGACCCAAATATAAGTTAAATGTCTTAATTTTCAGCCGCTTTTCCTCCAAAAGACCAAAACAAAGGATTTTCTGTGACTTATTGATGGATTTATCAGCCGTGTGTACTTAACACACATATTGGATCTCCAGAGTTGAGGTCTTTGCGGTTCAGTGGTACTTTTGGATGCTGTGTTTTATAGCTGCTATGTTTCCGTCAGCGATGACAGATGTGGAGTCAGTGATTGAATGAGCTCGAAACCTCTTTTTAAATGCAGACGCACAACTCGATTGTCAGCGTTAATTTAACACGAGTGTTAAAAACCAGCAGAGCGCCAGCGTTCCTGAGCCGGCTTAACAACGCTGCCAGTTTTGAAACGCTGCCTCGAACCCGCGTTCGCTCCTCAAGTGGACAAACAACACGAAATCAGCACTTGAAGTAATTGACACTGAAAAATCAACACTTGTTAGCGAAAGAAAATTAGCTGCACGTCGCAAATCATTAGTTTACGAGCTGTTGAAGTTATTCAGCGACGTATTCCAAGACTTTTCAAAGAGGAGCTTTCTTCGTCCCATTATTATTATTATTATAGTCACTAAAATGGTATTTCTTCCTCAGAGGACTCGTATGCAACGGCAACACTTCTCTTTGTCTGGGCTCTGTCAGAACCTCGGCGCTGCAGTAAATGAAGCTATTACAGTGTCAAGTGGTGGCAGAGCTCCTTTAATGCCCGCCGCTGATCCCTTTATCTGCCTTTCATTCCTTTCACTGGGGCTCAAAGCTCAGGGTTGAATGCAGAGTCAGCTACAGGACTGACTTCACTGTTGTGTGTGAGTTCTTGTGTATCTAACAATACGTGTTAGAATCCATATCGTATAGCTCACAGGTCCTGGAAGCATGTTTTAGATGTGGAGCGAATGCATGTGAAGTCG